>NC_064859.1:28556357-28729965 GCF_024139225.1 Suncus etruscus
ATCTGTGCGTGCGTGCGTGCGTGCGTGCGTGTGTGTGTGTGTGTGTGTGTGTGTGTGTGTGTCTAACCTGCTCCTGGATGAATCAAACATAGCTGACAACGATGATTTCAACTTTTAAGTTTATGGAACTGAACTCTTTAAATATGCAATGCAAAACAAGCCTTGTTGAGATAATCTAAGTTGGGTAGGCTCCCAATTTCATCTCCAATTGAAAAGAAGGGTTATAAATCTGTAGACACAAAGAAGTCTTCTTAGAGATTATATGGATTTCTGGGTTTAAATTTTGAAGACAATACCATATATGTTTATGATGCTTTATGATTTAGAAAAATCTGAACATGTTTTTTTAGAACTCAAAATAATCTGAGGATATTTTGGGAGGACAATAATGAATGATACACAGAAGCATCTCAAATATTTATCAGAGACACAAGAAGTATATATCAAAGATTGAGATCTAAAGACTGGAGCAGGTAGGATACCTGTTCTGCACACGGATGACCCAGGTTGATCTCAGTATTCCATCTGGTCTCCTGAGCCTGTTAGGGATGATTCCTGAGTGCAGTGCAGCCAGAAATGATTCCCCCCACCTCCAACAAAAGCAAGTTGAAGTCCCAAAACACAAAAAATACAATATAAAAATACTAAATCCAGCTACAAAGACTTTTTCATCTTATAAAAGAAAAACTAATAAAACTGTTCTCAAATCATGTCCAAAGTGTGAAAATACTATATATATATATATATATATATATATATATATATATATATATATATATATATATATATATATATGATACTTCGCACTGGGGAGAATAACACACATCAAAAAGAACAAAAACCTGGACTAGCATAGAGTTGGAAAAATAACTCTTATTCATTATTTGTAGGAATGTTAATGATTTTAGCCTCTTTGGAAAATAATATGAAAACATAAAAAGAAGACTTGAACTTTCAAACGTCCCAACAATTCACTTTTTCATAAATTCTCAATTTTGAAGTTCCAAGAGCCAAAAATACGTTATCACAAAAAGATATTTGAACCCCTATGTTCATTGCAGCAATATTAACAATAACCCAAATCTGGATGCAACTTTAGAGTCCAAAAACAGGTGACTGACTAGATAAGGAAACTAGGGTAAATACACATAATGAAATAGTATTTAACTATATGAAATGATAGTATCATGAATTTTGCCACTATAAAGAAGGAATTAGAGGGTATCATGCTGAGTGAAGTCATTCAAGAAACAGACAGATAATTAACTCTGTCATATTTTGGATCAAGAGAAAGATATTAGGGGAATAATATTTTCTGGTATTTTTGGAGACAGTCTCTAGCAAATGAGTCCTCTAGCCAGCATGGTCAGAATCTGTAGTCAGTTTGCTGGCTAGAGCATGGCAATAATCTCTGAGAAGTATAATAGGTATGGAAACATATTTTCACTTAGCGTCTCTACCTTAATTCCCCCAAGAAAAACCTTGTAGAACCTCTATTTTTTTTTAATTAAAATCAAAGGAGATCCTTAATAGAGCAGGCATAGCCTTAGGACGTCATAATAGTACATATTCTTCACATATATTTGTGTTTGTTTTATTTTTTCTAAAAAATTAACCCCCAAATTTGCTACTGGCTGGAAGAATCATAAGAGTACACATAGATACTAAATGTATAAAATATAATTTATAAAATATAGACATTTAAATAAATATTTTTAAAATACAATATCTTTATATACTAAATTATATTTAAAATACTGTCCCCCTCAGCAAAGACCCCAGTGATCTCAGCTCCCAAACTGGCATACCTATTACCTGGAGTTTTATGCAGAGATTAGTGGAAAAGCAGTGAAGATGAGTCATTGGTATGGTAGGGTTTGTGGGGTGTACATGCACTTACTACCTTTAGCAGAGCAAGGCAAAAAGTGTGTTTTTAGTTGCAAAAGTTAGATTCGTTTCTTTCTTTCTTTCTTTTTTTTTTTGGTTTTTGGTTTTTGGGTCACACCCGGCAGCATTCAGGAGTCACTCCTGGTTCTACACTTAAAAATCGCTCCTGGCAGGCTCAAAGGACCATATGGAATGTCGGGATTCAAACCACCGTCCTACATGAAAGGCAAACGCCTTACCTCCATGCTATCTCTCCAGCCCCAGATTTGTTTCTTTCTATGTTTTGTACTGTTTCCTCAAACTATTGATTTATTTTAAATGCTATGTCTAGCTTTTTGTATATATTTTAGCCTATATATGATTGAAAAATTTTTTATTCTGATTCAATAATTGTCTCTATGGTTTGCTTTTGATTAACTTGTTTTCTATTAAAGATGGTTACATTTTCCTTATTTATAGGAAACTGCGTACTCATAGAATTTTATTTCAGAAAACAAAATAATAGTAAAGAATTAAGTATAATTTTTGTTTCTTTATTTCCCAGAGAATGAAATCCCTTTTTGTGGTTCACAGTTCACAGTTAGGACGGAAGGTTACTGTATTAGATCCTTCCCAAACTCAAATTGAATGACAGCGTTAATTGTATTGTGTTCACCTCTGCATAGCACAATTCCTAATTTCCTTTGGTGTTATCATTAAAAAAAACTTTTTGATATTAAACCCTAGCCTTGTGGTGATAATAAAGATATATTTATTTTACCTTTTTATTAAATTCAACTGGCCTGGAAAATTCAATTACCATGAAAATGAGTATTTTTTTCATCCAGATTTCCTCCATGTTGTTTTCTTGGCCAAGAATCAAACATGTATGAGACATATTGTCAGGTTTACCAGTTTTTATTTTGCATTTAAGGGCAGTCTATCTGCTAGTACTGCCAACTCACACAGTATTCTAAGGCTCGTCTGATTTCACTTGGCCCCTGCAAAGTTTTTGATTTGGGAAGACTGTGCTTCCTTCAGATATATTCCTAATGGTTGCCCTTTAATTAGTCATGGAAAATTTATAAACCTCTTTATTTATGAAGGACTCATTCTGCTCCAGAAATTTCCTATATTCTTCTTGTTCAACTTATCAATCAACTTCCTTTGTAGTTTTTTTTTGCTAGTTGGTTAAGATAATTAAAATATGACTTTTTAATTTTGTTTTTGTTTTTTGTTTTTGTTTGTTTGTTTGTTTTGGGCCACACCCATTGACACTCAGGGGTTACTCCTGGCTATGCCCTCAGAAATCTCTCCAGGCTTCTTGTCATTCCCACAGTCAGTCCTAGGGTAGAGCTTGCAAGGCAGATGCCTTACATTTAGTGCCACCACTTTGGCCCCTAAAATATGAATTTTTATTATAACTACATCGATCTTATTACCATGGGCACAACAATCTATACATCCTTCAAGCATCTTAAACAACATAAAACTATCTTGTGGGGCCAGAGTGGTGGCACAAGGACAGACCATGGTTTGATCCTCCAAAGTCCCATTTGGTCCACCAAGCCAAGAGCGATTTCTAAGTGCATAGCCAGGAGTAACCCCTGCGTGTCACCAGGTGTGGCCAAATCACACACACACACAAACAAACAAAAATAAAACACCAACTATCTCGCATGTATTTTTGAAAAATATTTTGTTTAAATAAAGAACCCTAGATATTTTTCCTGAGCAAATTGAAGATACTGTTCCATTATTTTCTATATCCCATATATTCTGTTTAAATGTACCCATATGTTTTAATGCTGTCACTTTGAAGATAACATTTTGCCTAATCACTGTGGCAAAAATTTCCAGCACTATGTTGAATAGGTGTTGTGAGAGAGGGCAGCCTTGTCTTGTACCAGATTTTAGAATAAAGGCTTTTACTTTTTTTCCATTGAGAATAATATTTTCCACTGGCCTGTAGTAGATGGCCTTGACTATATTGAGAAAAGTTCCTTCCATTCCCATCTTGAAAAAAAATTTTTTTTTTATCAAGAATGGGTGTTGGATCTTATGAAATGCTTTCTATGCCTCTATTGATATGATCATGTGGGGTTTTTAATTGATATGGTGTATTATGTTCATTGATTTTCATATTTTAAAGCATCCTTGCATTCCTGGAATAAAACCCACTTAATCGTGATGTATGACTTCCTTGATGAGACATTGGATCCTATTTGCCAGGATTTTGTTGAGAACTTTTGCATCTGTGTTTATCAAGAATATTAGTTTATAGGGATTTTTTGGGGGGTGGGAAATACACCCAGTTATGCTCAGGGATTACTCCTGGCTATGCGCTCAGAAATCACTCCTGGCTAGGGGGATCATATGTGATCAAACCAAGGTCAGTCCTGGATCAGTCACGTGCAAGGCAAATGCCCTACTGCTGCACTTTTGCTCCAGTGTAGTTTTCTCTTTTTTTGCAGCATCTCTGTCTAGTTTTGGTTTCAGGGTGATGGTAGGTTCATAAAGCCTATTTAGGAGTGTTCCTGTTTCTTAAATTTCATGAAAAAGCCTGAAAGGAATTAGTAGTAGTTCTTTGCAGGAGTAAAATAAAATGTTAGTGAATCCATCTGGCCTGGGCTTTTGTTTTTGGGAAGCCTGTTGATTACCATTTTAATTTCCTAGTAGCGATGGGGCTGTTTTTATATGCTACACTATCCTTATTCAACTGTGGAAGATTATAAGAGTCCAAGAATTTATTCATTTCTTCCAGGTTCTCATGTTTTGTGGCATAGAGTTTCTCAATGTAGTCTCTGATTATCCTTTTAATCTCTGCAGTATCTGTAGTGAACTCCCCTCTTTTCATTTCTTAAATTGGTTTATTAAATTTCTCTCTCCTTTTCTTTGTGAATTTTGCTAGTGCTTTAATAATATTGTTTCTTTATTCAAAGAACTAACTTCTGCTTTCCTTGATCTTTTGTATTTTTTTATTTCCACTTCATTGATTTCTACCCTAAGCTTTGTTATTCCCTTCTGCCTGCCTATTTTTGGTTTGTTGATCATTTTCTAATTTTTTTTTTATTTTTGGGCCACACCTGGCGGTGCTCAGGGGTTACTCCTGGCTGTCTGCTCAGAAATAGCTCCTGGCAGGCACGAGGGGACCATGTGGAACACCAGGATTAGAACCAACCACCTTTGGTCCTGGATCGGCTGCTTGCAAGGCAAACGCCGCTGTGCTATCTCTCCAGGTCATTTTCTAATTTTATAAGTTGTGCCATTAAGCTATTTATGTAGGCCCTTTCTTCTTTACTGATGTGTGCTTGTAAACTATAAATTTTCCTATTAGTACCACATTTTTTGTGCCCTATAAATTCTCATAATTAGTTTCTTCATTGTCACATGTTTCCAGGAATGTTTTGATTTCCTCTTTAACCCACTGGTTACTGAATTGTGCATTGTTTAATTTTCAGGAGTTTTTCTTCTGCATCCCTGTGTAGTTCACTTCTAATTTCAGTGACTTGAGATCTCAGAAAGTAGTAAGTACAATTTCTATCTTCTTGATTTTATGGAGATATGTTTTATTGGCAAACCTGTGGTCTAGCCTAAAGAATGACCCATGTGCATGATAAGCATGTGTATCCAGTTTTCTGTGAGTGGAGAACCCTAAATATATTTACTAGTTCACTTTCTTCCATTTATCATTTTAGAGCTAGTATTTTCTTATTGGGTTTCAGCCTGGTTGACCTATTAAGGGGAGGCAAGACAGTGATCAGGTCTCCCATTATTATTGTGTTGCTATTGATGTCTTCTTTCATATTTGTCATTATTGTACTTAATATTTTGTCTCTCATTGGATGCGTATATGTTTAGGAGTATGATTTATTCCTGTTGTACATATTCCTTGTTTAATATGAAATGTTCATCTTGTCCCTTATGACTTTTTTGAGTCTAAAGTTTGTGTCATCTGTCATTAATATGTCCACTCCAGCTTTTTTAAGGGAGTTGTTTGCTTGGATGATTTTTCTCCAACCTTTGATTTTGAGTTTATGTTTTTTCTGACTAGTCAGATGTTGGATTCGGCTTTTTGATCCATTTTTTTTACTCTGTTTCTTTTAAGTGGTGCATTTAGTCCTTTGACACTTAGAGAAATAATTGTCATGAGATTTAGTTTAATTTTTCTGTAGAAGTTTAATGTGCCTATTGGACTGTCTTGTCTTAAAGTAGACCTTCAGTTTTTCTTTTAAGGCTGGTTTTGAGTCTGTAAATTTTCTGAGCTGTTGTTTATGTGTGAAGCTATATACACTTTTCTTCAAACCTGGAAATGAGTCTTGTTGGGTGCAGTATTCTAGGTGAAATATTCATTTTGTTAAGTTTTATCACTATATTCCATCACTGCTTTCTGGCCTTGAGGGTTTCTTCTGACAGTTCTGCTGTAAATCTTAAGGATGCTCCTTTGAATGTAATTTCCCTTTTTGATCTTATTGTTTTCCATATTCTATCCCTATCTGTGGGATTCGTCATTGTGTCTGGGATGTGTCTAGGGATGCTTTTTTTCAAATCTCTTTTAGCTGGTACTTTTTTTTTTTTTGGATCACACCCAGCTGTGCTCTAGGGTTACTCCTGGCTCTATGCTCAGAAATCGCTCCTGGCAGGCTCAGGGGACTATATGAGATGCCAGGATTTGAACAACTGTCATACTGCATGCAAGGCAAACACCTTACCTCCATGCTATCTCTCCGGTCCCTTACTGGTAATCCTTAGGCATGCAGGATTTGGTTGCATGCTGTCTTTAGCTCTGGGACTTTCTCTTCAGTGATGTCTTTGACTGTTTATTCTTCATGGGAATTTTCTTCCTGGGTCTCTGGGACTCCAATATTTTTTATGTAGTTTCTTTTGAGTTTATCAAAGACTTCTATTTTCATCTGGTCACATTCTTTAAGTACTTTTTCCATTGTCTGACCATTTACTTTAAGGTTCTTTTCTAATATCTTCTGTTATATGGAGTTATGCATCTAATCTTCCAGTTTATTGATTCTATCCTCAGATGCTGTTACTTTATTGGAGAGACTTTTCATTGAGGTTTTCCAGACCTGTTATTTCAGTTTGGAGTTTCCTGATTTCTATCTTCATGTCTTCCTGATTATATTAATGTTCTGTTCAACTTGATCAATGCTTTCTTTGATTTCTATGAGAATATTCCATATTTCTTAAAATCCTCTGAGAGGCTAATTAGGTGGTTGGCACTTTTGGGGTTATCAGAGCTGCCATTCACATTCTCTATGCCTGGTGTTGTCTTGAGTTGTTTCACCATTGTCAAACTTGTGTGTTTTTTTTTTTCCTATGTGCCATGATCAAGCTCCCTGGCTCCACTCTGCTTGGTCATTTCTAGGTCATCTCTGTCACCAGCTTCAGCAGGGGTTTCTGAGTTAGGCTTGGTTTCAAATGCCATAGCAATATTCAGGCTGCTGACTCTTGCAATGGTGATGGCAGCAACCTGAAATCTTCCTTAAATATGATCATCATTAAACTTTTCTAACTTCCTGTATGTACTCAAGTATAAGACAGGTTTTTCAGGCACAATATTTGTGCCAAAAAAACCCAAACTGAGCTTATACTCGGGTCATACAGGTTATTTGATTTATTGCACATGCACCAAATCAAATGCCCATAGTCTTTAGTCATCTTTTGCCGTCTGCTGGAGGGGGCAGTGCTTCAGCTCAGTCCACAAGTTGTGACTGAGCTAAAGAGGTAGGTGGCTGAAATGAACTGTATGACAATGAACTATTTATCCCCAATATTCCTCACTTTGTATGAGACTGACAGCAATGATGATGACATCTGCGAACTTAGTGATGATACCCTCACATCAGACACAATTGAATCTCTGTTTAGACATACAGATGATGATGAGGAGAAATCCAGTTTTGAAGGATTTTAACCTTTGTGATTTAGCTTGATTACCTGTTAAACTATAGTTTTCTGCACTTTATTTAAAGTTTTAAAGTTATTGTTGCTAGTTTACAGTTTTTCTTTAACAATAAATATTGAAAAACATTTAACCTACTGATTCCTCAGTTATTGTAATATTTGGTAATATTGTAATATTTGGTAAATATTTTTTTGAAATGTACTAGTGATAATATTGCATTTAATATTATTTAATATTAAATAATATTGTATTTCATATTATTTAATAATATTTACTAGTGGTAATATTTGGTAAATATTTTTACTTTTGAAATTTACTAGTGGCTGCTGTATTTTCTACCTCAGCTTATACTCGAGTCACTAAGTTTTTCCAGATTTTAGAGTAAAATTAGGGGAGCTGACTTATACTTTGGTCTGCTTATATTCAAGTATATACAGCATTTACATTTATTTGGAATGCTTTCCCAAGTTGCTACTGCCTTTCTTCCTCTATACCTCTATTCAAGTCAGATGGCCTCAATATAGACATGTTTATTAATCAATGAACATTTACTTAGTTATTACTTTATGCTGAGTTCTGTTCTGATAGTAGAGACACTGTATTATCAATATATATTATAAAATTAGTTCTCAAGTGTTGTATTAAATAATTAATTATGGACCTGGATGGTGATGGATGGTGAAAGATGGAGGCCTTTGTCCTTAGGCCCCAGCCAAGTGGCTTCAACACCCATGAACCGGCGGGTCTGGGGTCCAGGAAAGCGACGGGTATTGAACTCACTCACAGGCAGGCATCAGAAAGCATCATCTTTATTCATGCCCTATTCACCACATGTGTGTGGCCTACATCATAACCTTTTAAGCACTCAGCCATTCTTAGCTAGCCCTGCCTCTTAACTTCTTTCAGCCTTTCTCCTTTGACCTCCATGCTGGTCAAAGACCAAAAGAGGCAAAGCCCCAAAAGCCAGAGAGCCCAGCAGGGCAGAAGCCCCTAATCCCCTGGCTCAAAGGCTTATCTACCTTTTCCAAGACCCCTCCCAGGAATGGGCGGGGTCTTGCAGGTAAGGTCACACATAATATCTGGTTCCCAAGACCCCTCCCAGAAAAGGGTGGGTCTCACCCTAAATCCAGGGTGGAGTTACACTCAAGGGGTCCAATTTTCAGTTATTCTCATTGTTATTTACTTAGTGGTAGCAATAATGATAAAATAATGATATGATCATTGTCATCATAACTACAATAAACATTTTTCCAGGAAATTTTCCTTCATATTACGAATGTAAGAGCTCTTATGTAGCACATCAATCTTAGAAGACAGTTATTATTTTAACCTATAGAAAAATATATAATTTATTGTGAGGAAATTAAGGTATAAAAAACTAATGCTTGAATAAATGTTTCCTAATACTTTCAACAGTAAAGAGGAAGTAGAGTCTCTGTAAGTTTAAATTTCAAGCATTTGATAATCTGTTCTCTTTTAGTGAATTACACAATTTTTCCTGTATTTACCTTAATCTTTGAATTTTCTGAACAAGTCAAGGGGCTAAGAAAGAGTAAAATATCTCTAACTCCTCAATTATCTGATCACTTTGGTTGATTCTCTACAGCAACCATATCAGCTATGGCTATAGATATAGAGAACTCCATAAATTAAGATGCATATAAATATTGTTGATTGTTAATATTAGAAAATGATTTGGAATGTATATAAATGACAAGAGCAGTCTGAATATTTATTTCTCTTTTTTGAATATTTCTGTAGTATTATGTATCTGGTATTAGGGTGTTTTTCTAATACAGTTACAAACTACATTATACCCCTCTTCACAGTACTCAGAATGTATAGAATAATCAAAATTAGGTTATTGAAAACTAAGGAAATAATTAGATGTAGTTAAATCTACATTGTTTTATATTTCATTGTCTATCATTATAAACTTCAAAGTTGTAATATTTCAGCTAACCAGTAGGACAAGATATACTTCAGAAGCTCAAACCAAAGTAGTAAGTCTAGTCTCCCTTTATCATTCTGTAGTTCTAAGTGGTCTTGGGAACAAGCTCCACTTTCCTCAACTTTCCTCTCTTTAAGATAAGCTTGCCCAGTTCACATGATCTGCACTATGGTCATTCTGTTGAGATGACAATCTGACTTGAATTCCATCTTATTTGGCTGAGAGATGAATATCTTACCTTGTTCTTAATTTTGTACCCATATGCCAGAAACAATTCTGGTTCTTGCAAGTTTTTTTTTTCCTAAAAGCTGGGCTATGTTTCTGGAAATTCCAGCTGCTAGCTGGGGTCTTATTCCAAAGCAGATGGACCACCCAGAACCATGACATCGTTGGCTTCCTGACTTCAAGCATCACTGCTGTTTGGATACTGCTGCTGTTGCTGTGCTTTGTCCTCTAGCCCCAGTCTTCCCTAAATGTTAGCAAGAGCTGCTAGGAGAATGTTCACCACACTTCTTTGTCCTGTTGTCCACTCCCCCATAAGACCAACTCTTTAGAACCAATGAAGCTTCCAACACCGGTCTGGTTTTTTTTTACACCTTTTCCTAGTCCCTGACAGCCAGCTGCTAAGTCCCAGCATGCCTCTCATCAAAGACCTCCAGAGACAAGCTTTTGTTCCTGGTTATTATTCCTAGTTTTTTTTCTGTCCTGGGATCTCCTATGCTAATGTCAGGGACTTTATCGTTTTAGCACTTCTTTTTTACTCAGGAACACAAAGATTTTTTTTCATTAGTACTTTCTTAATTCTTGCTGAGTGTCACCTTTGAGAGAATGCTTTCTACCAATTCCAGGGGTGAAGGCTGATGTCAGTATTGGGAGAACTGAATTTCCTTCCTATAACATCACCTGGCCTTGTGACCTTGGGTAGTTCAATCCCCTTTGTTTGAATGTAGTTTAGTAGTCAGTAAAATGAAACAACTCCAGCAACTTAGACAAAATATAAAATGTAGGAGCTGGAGCAGTGGCGCAAACAGTAGGGCTATGTACTAATCTAGGATGGACAGTGGTTTGATACCCATACATCCCCTATGAACCCCAAGCCAGGAGTGATTTCTGAGCACCAGGAGTAACCACTGGGTGTGGCCCTCCAAATTTAAATGTACATATTTAAACTTAAATATTTCCAATTTTTAATATAATTTTTATTTTGATCATAGTGGCTTACATATTGTTGACAATAATATTTTAGGTACATATTTACATACAATTAGGGGGATTCCCATCACTGATTTGTCCTCCCTACTCCTCCGTTCTCGTCCTACTTCCCATATTCTCCTCCCTCATCCCCGGGGCTGCTAGAATATGTGGTACCCTCTGTACCTAGCTTACTACTTAGTAGTCTTACACCTGTTTGGTCTTCGTACCTCCCTTATTTCCCCCTCTAACTGGGAGGCAGGACTAGATAGTTCAAGTTATGTGGTTTTGTTTAAAGAGGAGAAAAGTAATAAACTGGGGTAAAAATCAAATACGCCGAAAATGGGTGGAAACCTTCTAGAGGCTCTCATCATCGATTTGAGAGACGAAGGGGAAAAAAAGGTGAAACACCCCAACAGTACAAAAAGAAGTGGCAAATAAAATATCCAGTGAGCACTCCAACAATAAAGATAAGCACTACAAAAAAGCCATGGTCTTGAGATAAAAACATGGCAGAGCACATAAAGAAAGGAAAGAAGAAGAAAAAATAAATGGAGACAACAACTTCAATAACCACACCAAAACAAAGAAATCGACAAAAAGTAGATAAGTAAATAAAAAATAAATAAAAATAAAAAAATGTTTTGTGCTTTTTGCCTTTTTTCCCCCTCCTGCAAAGGCACAGTAAATATTGGGGTTATTCAAAAAGGAATTCTCTTGGCCTTAGAGATATGGGGTTTCTCCACCCTTGGAGTCTATTGTCATGGGATTAAACTATAGACTCCTTTCAGGTTCATTTACTCTCCCCTTGGTGCTTTCGTGGTGTTTGGAAGACTTCTGCTCCATCCTGGGTGATAAAATCAGACCTCTGTATCTAGAGATCTCAGTATCTGCACAGGTCCAGGAGTAGAACTTACGATGAAGTCTTTCTTTGTGGTTCTAGAAGTTCTGTTCCCTCAGTGTCATTTTAATTCGACTTCTGTGGTTGGTTGTCTTGGTCTTGGCACTGATCCTAGGATGGGATCTAGGATAGCGTCTTTCGTTGTCTTTCCAGAAAACCCATTTCATTGCAATTGTCTCAGCTAGACCTTTGGAACTGTTGATCATGGTTGTTGTGCAGGTCGTAGCTCAAACCCTAGACTAGGACTTTTTTTATTGGTCCCAGGATACATACAGTCCCGTCATGGTTCTAGCAGCCAGTCTGTAAATAGCGATCTTAGCTTTTGGACAGACCAAAGGGTGACAAGTCTTCTGATTTTGTCTTATCGTTAGCTGGTGAGGTAGGATAACCTACTCTTAGGTCAAGTTGTTCCCATTTTTCTCATTGTCAGGATATCATATTAGAGCTGGCACTTTGTTTCCTGTAGCTGTTGTGAAGAACTGTGTCATTCTATATCTGGGATCCAGGGTCAAAAGCTGGACGGATGGTGTCTAATCACCTCGGGTCTAATATATTTCCAATTTTTAAAAATTATTTCACTACTAGATCTTTATAATTACTCTTTATAATTACTCTTTACTAAAAAAAGATTTTACAATTATTATTTCTCTTCCTTTCTTTTTTCTAACGTCCACCCCCTTTGCTTCCTTTTTTAAAAGAAAGCAGCATTGAGGCATTCAACAGACCATCTCTCTCACCAGTAGGAGAGAGTGAGAGTATGGGTAAGGTGCTTGCCTTGCATGTGGCTGACCCAGGAAGCTCTGGTACTAAATAAGGTTCCTGAGCACTGCCATCAGAGATTCCTGAACACAGAGCCAGGAGTAATCCCTGAGTACAATCTGGTGCACTCCAAATCCCAACTCTTCACTACCCATTCAAAAAAGAAACAGGAATCTAGCATTTTGGGAGTTGAACTATATATTTGCTGAAGTAAAGTCTACTATTAAGTGGCAGGTCCTGAAGAACAATTCATGTCTTCCAGAACCTAGTTCAATAAATCTTTAAGTTTTCCTTTACCCCCTCCTTTCAATTTTGAACAATTTTTCAGTTATTTTATTTCACATAACATTGCTCATGTTCTTATATGAATCAGGAGAATCTGAACAGACACACAAAGAAGAAGCAAATACATTCCTTCTCTAAGTAGAAATTTTTCTCAACTAGTGTGAATTTGGTTTGCATGGTTCCTATCTTCTGGGCTGTAAATATATCCAACATATGGCTCTTTGCTCAGGTATTTTTATTTCATCACATTAAATCAACTCCATGATTTAGTGGACTTCATGCAATAGTAAGGGAAAAAGCCAAAGAAGAATTTTGGGCAAAAGCAGCATAGTTTCACTGTGCAAATCCAAAAGCTACCAAGGTTGCATAATTTAACATTTTCCCAAGAGCTAAAAGAACTGCGTGTGTTCCCTACTCTTTGGTATCAGGAAGGAGGGATTAAGTGAATGTTTTCAGTTTCACAGGAAAAAGGTAATAAAAATACAAGTATATTTTGGGCCAGGTTCAATTTCTGCTTGGTTCTTCCAAATCTCTCTGAAGAGAATAGATTATAGAACAAGAGAAACTTTAACACCTAGCAGAGAAGATTCTTTGTAACAACCCAGGTAGTTATCAGTTCCCCAGTACAAACCTAATTACATGCAAAGACTAATATAGCAAGCCTAATAAAACAGGGGAGAAAGTTAAAGATAGTTGGGTCAGGTCTGTCAGTCAGAGTAAGACCATCATTAGTTACTATTTTAATGGTTCATTTGATTAAATGCTAAGCTATTGTCTTGTAATTATGTGTATTGAAGGGAAAAATACTCAAGTTCAATTAGGAATGAGCTAGATTTAATGAAGTCGCAACATCATCATAATAAGCAAGGAATAATGAAAATTCTTTTTTTGAAATTGTTATAGAAGTATTTGCAGAAAAGTAGCTGGCATGTGTAATATGATGAGTTCTCTTAAATGGCTCAACTGTTGATCAAAAAAGCAAATTATATAAGTGGATACTGCAAGGCAGAAACATGTGGACACAGCTGGAGTGTCATGTGTCATGGTTCCAGTCATTGCCAGCTGGCGGTCACACAAAGGCAGGCCAAGCCAAACAATTACTGTTATTCATAAGAGCAAATGTGCATTCCAAACACACAGTGCAGGCTTTATGAAATAACTGAGCATTCAGATGCATCCAGACGGCCAAGCTGTTTTTTCATCAGATGTCCCTGGATGCCAGGCCAATATGGCAAACTGACTCTGCTATTCAGAAACCCTTATCTTTACCCAATTAACCAAATCACTGTGACGCTGGAGAGTTCTTCATGCACTTTGCTGAGCGCATCAAACCAGCAGGCTTACCAGGCGGCAGATGCACAGCTTCTGGAAGCAATCTGCTTTCTTTCTATTTTTTTTTCTTGAGTTGAAAATACTGCCTTATACTACTGCCCATTACAAGAGAGAGCTTGAAGTCCGAGTGAAACATCTGAACATACATTTGACAATTCAGTGATCCTTGTCCTCAATTCTATGCTCCTATCTAATAAATGTTTTCTAAAGCATTGGCTTGCGAGGGTCAAGGATGGTCAAGGAGTTGAGAGTAGGGTTTCCTTTACTTGTTTAGGGGAAAATAAATTAAATGGGATCTAGAAGAAAGTTTGGTAATAGGCTAAAACGAGAATCTCTGAATTGGTTAAATAGTGACATCAGAGAAAGGAGAAGATGAAACTGTTTCTTTTATAATTTTAACCTATTTTCTTCAAATAAAACTAAATTTTAAGTGTAAATATAAAAAAATGCTAAAAGATTGGGCCGGAGAGATAGCATGGAGGTAGGGCGTTTGCCTTGCTTGCAGAATGACGGGTGGTTCAAATTCCGCCATCCCATATGGTCCCCTGAGCCTGCGAGAGGCGATTTCTGAGCATAGAGCCAGGAATAACCCCTGAGCACCGCCCGGTGTGACACCCCCCCAACCCCCCCAAAAAATGCTAAAATAAAGGTGCATAATTGCTAAGGAAATTTCTCTGCAATAGTAAGTAAATGATTACACTTAAATAATCCATCTAAAAAAGAGATAAAATACTCTGCATAGAAAAGCACAGTTCACTAGAGATAAAAAACATCTATGACTTTAGACTTTATTTATTTACTTATTGCTTTTTCTGTGACTTTCAATTTTCTTAACTACATTTAGTAAACAAATATAATTAATTTTAATAATTAATTTATGCAACTCCAAAATACATTTTGTCTAACTTCAAATAGTTCTCATGATATTATTTCAACATATAATTATCATGAAAGAATTTCTAAGGTATTTTAAACCAATACATATATTGGTTTTGGAGTCCTACCTGGTTACTACTTGCTCTGTGCACAGGGGCTACTCCTGGAGGATCTTTAGGAACCATATTTGGTGATGGAGATAGAAACATAGTCGCTGTTTGCAAGGCAAGTGCCTGCTCCTATTATCTCTTTGGTCCAATGATTACATTTTTTACATGGGCAGACATCTCAATTTGGACTGGCTACCTTTAAGTGAGTAGAAGAGTGATCAAAATCAAAGTTACTGTAAGCAATAGATACTTTTAAGCAAAAGTTACTGTTTATGCCATAAATTTATTTTGCAGTGAGAATTTTTAGAATCACCAAGCATACTTGTCCATTACCATGGAAAGTATGCAACACACTAAGTGAAAATTCAAATATTGAATTTCTGGTTTTTGCTCCATTGTTAGTTCTGGTTCTTGTTCCATTGTTAGTTAAGCTTCTTCCTCCTCAGTTAATTCATTCATAAAATGGAAAGAAGCTCTAACCTCAATTAAGTTTCCTATAAGATTTCAAAGTAGATAATAGAGGCCTATCTATAATGTTCTATAAACATTAGATTAAGCAAATACCTAAAAACTTGTTGATAATAGCTTATTGTTCTAAGAAGTGAAGAAAATCATTTTCCCCCTAATTGTCTTTGCCCTGTTATTATTTTCACAAGATAGGCATGATTTTTAAAGACTTAAATCCCCCTCATTACCCATTAAGGTCTATAGAGGATTTAAGCAATATCAGCAACTACCAGGATTGGTTCTTTATATTTATGTACAAGGGGCTTTCCTTCAGTGACTGGTGCCATATGAGCATGCATTCTAGTTTTACTTTGAAATTTAAGACAAAACTGGCAGCACTCTGTCTAAGAGATGCCAGGCCTGTGAGGCATGCTTTCACTGTTGTTACTTATTTGTGTGATGAATATCAGCTGATATTTCTACCACCATCTTCCTCAGTAATGGCTGGTCAGGCCCACTGCCTTTCACTCCTCTTGTGCTGTCTTGGTTGTAGCAGGATAAAAGGAACTATTTGACTTTGGATTCCCCAATATCACAGAATATTTGTGAATAGGAATATGAGACACTATAGCTCAGATTCCATATTAAATCTACCAAATCAGATCATCCATGATTAAAATACCTAGCATTAAATTTTTGCTAGAACTATAATAATTCTGGTAACAATGAAAAATATCTTAGTGTGTAGAAGTCATTTCTTAATTAAATTCAAGAGTGTAATCATAAAGTGATCTTTTTGCTCCATACCTTACATTTTAAAATGATCCTCTGATTGAGCATTTTAATTCATTGCCTCTCTCTATGGCAGCCCCTGAAACAGTTCTGGTCAATAACATAATAAATAGCCACTTAGTGTATAGGAAGTCACCCTGAGCTAGAAGTAAGGAATTCACTCCCAGTTTTAGCTTGGTCATTGAGCTCTTGTATAATTATACCTTCTCTGACTAATTTCTACATTCTGTACCAAAATTCAATTACAAAATACAAAGTAAATAGCAACAGTTCTCAGGGTATCTTTAGACCTTTAGAACTTGCATAATTCTTATATTTCAAATTTTGTACCCTGTAATAACCTTACTTCATTTCTTCTACCCTCAGTCAATTGGCCAACACTTTTTTTAATTTAAATTATTTATTTAAAGAAAATGTATCACACTGTTGACATAACTGGTCATAATACATTCGTTTCAGGATAACAGAAAACAAAGTTAAATAAAAAGAGATCAGAGAATTAAAAAAAATGAAAGAAGGGGAGAGAGTTCATTAGTAGTTATATTTGTGAAATTTATTGTATCACCTATAAAGCCATTAATGCAATAGCAAAAGGGTTAGCATGATCCCATTTTTTTTTCTTCACAGATGGGAAATACATCATAAAAATGTGTGTGTGGCAACTGTCATTTGTGAAGGCACCACAAAATATGGAAGAAATTGGAAATAAACAACTTTGGCCTAAAAAAACAGGGAGATTTTACCCCTGAAGCATTTTGGCATAAGACCAACTCAAAGCTCCAGGCATACTTGGTTGTCCAACCCTAGTCATTCTCGGTGGCCAGCTCTTCAGTCTCATAGTTGTTGCTGTCAGGTTTCTGTAATTGTAGATCCTGATTTCTGTACAGGTCCTGCGTCAAAGATCGGGTGGTATGTTGTGACTTCTGGTTTCATCTCTCCAACAGTTAACATTGCAGAGAATCCTGCCCTAAAAGCAGACTATTGCTGCTGCCTGGTTGTCAGGGTGATATAAGAACTGTTTTTGGAGTAAGTCAGTGCCATGGTGGTAGTAGGGCCTTTTTTGGTAGAATTTATGTTCCTGGTGCTGTGTGAAAAAAGTTGTTTGTTTCCATAGGTGGTATCCTTGGTTCAGGGGTGATTAGTCAGTGTCGAATCAACTGGAGTCTAAGTCAAGTAATTATGTCAAGTGTCTAGGGGTAAGATCCCACTGCAGTATAAAAATTTTTGTGTTCCCATTTCTATTAGATAAGAACTTGTTTGCAACTGTTAACTTTTCCCATATTGATGTGCCTATGCAAAAAGGGACAGTATCACAGGGAGTTAATAGTGTGTATGGGGGGCTGAGGTGTCAAGACCAATAGACCCCAGTGCATTTTGTTTACATGAACTCTGAACAGAAATTTGTCTACTGTATACTAGAGTATACTAGTATATATAGAACACTAGTATATATAGTGTAGTATATAGTATAAGGCTATACTACTAGTATATTAAATGGAACCTGAGGATAGGGTAAATTGCTGCTTTATGAGATGTTTGATAATGGTTATCTATTAAAGAGGTGTATCTAAAAGTAATATTGAAAGGAAATTTATACGTCCTCTTTAACTCTTTTGAAATAGGGAAAGGGTAAGATCTGGTGCACAGCTTCAAGCTGTGCGGTCTGGGGTTTTGTGCAGTCTAGATAAGATGGTTCTCAACAGTACCCTCAAGTGAGGGATTTCTCAGAAACCATCTTTGGTAGCAAGCAAAAGTCCACGGTGCCAGAAGGTGATGGCAGAAGGGTAACCGAGAGCGAATCAATAGCAGCAGACTGTTGGTTTCTTCTCATGCTGAGAATCTGTCTTTTCAATTTGGGGGCTGGTTGGCATCTGGTTGGGCTGGGGAGAATGTTCTGCTTTGTGAGAAGTTAAGGAATAAGTAAAAAATAGGTTAAATATAGGGAATTAGGGCCAGAGTGGTGGCGCTAGAGGTAAGGCTTCTGCATTGTCCACTGTAGCCTAGGATGAACCACGATTAGATCCTCTGGGATTCCATATGGTCCCTCAAGCCAGGAGCAATTTCTGAGTGCATAGCCAGGAGTAACCACTGATTGTCACCAGGTGTGCTTCACCCAAATGGGGAATTAACATGAAGGGCTTAAAGAGGGATTGTAAGGTGTTAAGAAAGAATAAAAAAGGGAATGGAAGGGTTATCTATGATAAAGGGGACAACACTATACAACGAAGATATTATATCTATTACAGACAGAAACTAGACTGACAATGATAAGGCATTCACAGACACTACTGTGGTGCATTGGCACTCAGATAGGTTCATGGATTACATTTGAAAAGCTTTCCTAGGTGATATGGGACAGAACACTTGAAGAGTAGAAGGGAAAAAAAAAGGAAAAAAAGTATATCTGGCAAATCCGCTGTAAAATGTCACCCCCTTTTTTTTTCCCTTTTAGGCTGGTCATGTTTGGTAATGGTAAACTAGATTGGTAAAATGAAGAGCTTAGGTTGTATGTGTAGCATTCTTAAGAGAAACACACAGAATAGTCTCACTTATCTATGGGTTTTAAAGAAAATAAAAGACATTATTGTAATAATGCTCAGAGATGTGGCCCTGAAGGACCAGATCACAATAGGAAGCTCACCTCTAGGAGAGGTGAGTGCAGTTAGAACACTAACAACTACCAAGACAAAGTTAATGAGTAAGAGAAGTAGAATGCCTGTCTCGATTATAGGCATAAGATGTGGGTGAAGGAAGATGGGGTGCATTGGTGGTGGGAATGTTGCACTGGTGAAGGAGAGTGTTCTTTTTCTGACTGAAATCCAATTACAGTCATATCTGTAAACATGGTGTTTAAATATAGATAAAGATATTAAAAAAGAAAAAAATAAAAGAGACAAAAAAGAGCAATCATGGATTTCAAGTCAAAATAGCCAAGTGACATGGTAATGATTACTGTTTGGGGAGACTATACCATGCAATTAATATTACATCTATTATAGACAAACATTAAACAGCCTTTAGTATGGTAAACATATGTACTTATCAATTGATTGGTTACAGTTAAAAAGCAGGCCCAGGTGAGATGGGACATAAAAGACAAAAGACAGAGAGAAAGAAAAAAATGGTTAAAGCCAGAAAAGGTTTTCCATTTTCTGGTACAATCTGGTTTGGTGAGGGTAGACTTGACTTTACTGCGGAAAGGCTACCTGGAATAGATTGTATATAGAGCATTCTAGAAAATATGTGGTATGGTAATGAGCACTGTATAGGGAGTATATACCATGTATTATTATCCAGTGGGTCATGTGCGTCATGATTTCTTTCATGTAGGCACAGTTATGAGCATTATGGTATCATGGTAGACTAATAAGAATCTTCATGCGGGCTCACTGCCCAAGCAGTTTGAGGTAAAAGGGCTGATAAGGATGAGGGAAAATCTTGTTCATAAACCTGTGAAGGTCCTGGGCATGGGGTCCTGGCAGCAGGGCTCCCAGCCCAGTAGAAGCAATTGGCTTCCAGGTGGCAATAGATTCAAACAGTAGTGACACTGGGAGCCTGGGCCTAGGACAGGCTTAGACTACCTGAGCTTCCAGAATCTGACCGGTGGGCTGGGTTGCTGAACAGCATTCCCTTTCCCTACCCCCATTTTGGACCCAGCTTTCTGTTGCTGAGCTGGAGTGGTCTGAGTTTCCCATTGGCCAGTGAAGGTTCCGGGGCTGGAGGGAGGGTGTGGGATGGGGTTGGCTACCACTTTTTACTCTGTTTCTATGAGTTCAAACTTCCTCTCATTTTTTGAAATTCTTCATATAAGGCATATTGTGAAGAATTAGTCTTTATATGCTCTGTTTCCGTTAGCATAATGCCTTTCATTTCACCAAAGTTTTGAATTACAGGTTTCCTTTTGGAGACTATAATATTCCAGCATCTTTACAAATATACTATCTATGTATGTATCTATTATATCTATATGTATATATACCTTTATATCTGATACATGTATATTTTCATACATTTTATTGACTTATTTATCTGTTGCTAGTTGCTTAGTTTGTTTCCATACATGGAAATATATTTTCTAAATATTCCCTTGATCTACGTAAACTCAGAAATGAGATTGCTGATAGTCATTTTTATTTTCTTGAGAACATTTCATGCTATTTTTATAATGGTTTTACCAGATCCTTCTCCACCAGTCATGTACAGGGATATGTAAATGAAAGCCATAATTAAATATAAACTCACATCTATTGGGTTTTGATTTACATGTTCCTTATTGATTACCAATGTTTAGTACCTTTTCATATGTATATATCTGTTGGCTACTTAGAACTCAATTCTTTTTTTTAATAATTTTTATTGTGAACAATGAGAATTACAAGACTTTCACAGTTATATTTAAGATACATAGTGACTCACCCTCTAATTGTGAGTGAAACTAAAGGACACTCTGCATCATCCTGACTCTTATATAGGATATGGACATATTCCGAAATCCTTGGCTACAGAAACCTGACACCCACAAGAGTGACTGTGTGAAAAATAAAAGAGTATTGGCACTACAGACAATGACTTGGGTTGGACAACCTAATAAGCCTGAAGCCTTGAGTTGGTCTTATGCCAGAAAACTTAAGGGGTAAGGTCTCCTTGTATTTAGGCCAAGGTGTTTTCTTTCCATGCTCCCTATATTTTGCTGGGCCTATGCAAACAATTTCCACACTAACACAGTCTTTGCTGTGCTCCTTTGACTCATTCTTTTTTTTTTTTTATTTAACCAACTTTATTACATATATGATTGTATTTGGGTTTCAGTCATGTAGAGAACACCACCCATCACCAGTGCAACATTCCCATCACCAATGTCCCAAATCTCCCTCCTCCCCACCCAACCCCTGCCTGTACTCTAGACAGGCTTTCCATTTCCCTCGTACATTCTCTTTATTAGGATAGTTCAAAGCGTAGTGATTTCTCCAACTAAACTCACCCCTGTTTGCGGTGAGCTTCATGAAGTCAGCTGTAACTTCCAGCTCTTTTCTCTTTTGTGTCTAAAAATTATTATTGCAAGAATGTCTTTCATTTTTCTTAAAACCCATAGATGAGTGACACCATTCTGCATCTTTCTCTCTCTCTCTGACTTATTTCACTCAGCATAACAGATTCCATGTACATCATGTATAGGAAAAGTTCATGACTTCATCTCTCCTGACAGCTGCATAATATTCCATTGTGTATATGTACCACAGCTTCTTTAGCCATTCATCTGTTGAAGGGTATCTTGGCTGTTTCCAGAGTCTTGCTATTGTAAATAGTGCTGCAATGAATATAGGTGCAAGGAAGGGATTTTTGTATTGTATTTTTGTGTTCCTAGGATTTATTCCTAGGAGTGGTATAGCTGGATCATATGGAAGCTTGATTTCCAGTTTTTGGAGGAATTTCCATATCGCTTTCCATAAAGGTTGAACTAGACGGCATTCCCACCAGCAGTGGATAAGAGTTCCTTTCTCTCCACATCCCCGCCAACACTGCTTGTTCTCATTCTTTGTGATGTGTGCCAATCTCTGGGGTGTGAGGTGGTACCTCATAGTTATTTAAATTTGCATCTCCCTGATAGTTAGTGATGTGGAGCATTTTTTCATGTGTCTTTTGGCCATATGTATTTCTTCTTTGTCAAAGTGTCTGTCCATTTCTTCTCCCCATTTTTTGATGGAATTAGATGTTTTTTTCTTGTAAAGTTCTGTCAGTGTCTTGTATATTTTGGAGATTAGCCTCTTATCTGATGGGTATTGGGTGAATAGTTTCCCCACTCAGTGGGGGGCTCTTGTATCCTGGGCACTATTTTTTTTGAGGTGCAGAAGCTTCTCAGTTTAATATATTCCTATCTTTTAATTTCTGCTTTCACTTGCTTGGAGAGTGCAGTTTCCTCCTTGAAGATGCCTTTAGTCTCAATGTCCTGGAGTGTTTTACCTACATGTTGTTCTATATATCTTATGGGTTCGGGTCTGATTTCGAGGTCTTTCATTCATTTGGATTTAACCTTCGATTTAACCTTTGACTCATTCTTAATGAATTATTGTATTATGATCAATTGCATCAACAATACTATAGATTTTAATGTTAAGGGAGTTGCATAAATTTTGTGGCTTTGGATTGCTTTGTGTAAGAAATATTATAATGTACTACAATCGGGGCTCAAGGGACAAAGTAAATGTACATGTTAAAATAAAAAAAGATACATAGTGACAGTGAATTAGGGCCATCCCCACCACCGGTGTTGACCTCCTTCCACCCCTATTCCCACCATGCATCCCCAACTCCACACTTTGCCCCCTGGACTGATAGTGTAACAGACCCATTTGTGTATACCTTGTTGTAGACTGGGTCTCTTGATTCTATTGTCATTAACTTTAGGTTGGGTATTTATATCTGATCCTTTTTTTTTTTAATTTTATAAATGTTTTTTGTTTTTTGTTTTTTGTTTTTTTTTTTTTTTTTTTTTGGTTTTTGGGCCATACCTGGTGATGCTTAATTATTATTCCTGGCTATGCCATGATCTCAGAAATCACTCTTGGCTTGGGGGGGGGGCAATATTGGATGTTGGAGGTTCAAACTGCAGTTCTTCCTAGGCTAGCATGGGCAAGGCAAGATGCTTTACCACCGCTCCAGCCCCAGATCAAATCATTTTTTATTTCCATTCAATATTCATGAAACTGCTTGCCCCGGTACCATCCACTTTTTCTCCCCTCAAATTATGAGGCAGAACAAGATGCTTCATGTTCTATGGTTCTGTTGGGGGGAAAAAAATCTTGGTGGATCCCCTCTCGAGAAGCTATAAATATAAATTTAAAAGAAGAAAGTAAAAGAAAAACCAAACTAAAACAAAACAAATAACAAAGACACAACAAAACAACAAAGGGTGTTCTGGTGTGGCAAGGTTTTTTGTTTGTTTGTTTGTTTTTGAATAGATACAGTATTAGAGAAATTAGAAAAGAAATTCCCGCAGTGATTTCTGACTGTGAGTGTTGCCTGTGCATGTTTTTCCACTGTCCTGTCTCTGACACCTCTTGGGAGTGGGTGGAAAAGGGCCCAGAAAAATAGCTCTCCCAGAGGCTCATCCAAGGGCCAGAGCACCAAGGAAATGTGTCTGACCATGAAAACCGGCTATCTGCATTATTCCGCAAAAAGGAAGGTCCCCTGTTTGGGACGTCAGGCTGGGAAAATCTACGCCAGTCCTGTGATTCCCGACTGTGAGTGTTGCCTGTGCAGGTTTTTCCACTGTCCTGTGTCCGAAACCTCTTGGGAGTGGCCAAAAAGGGCCCAGAAAAATAGCTCTCCCAGAGGCTCCAGAAGAGCATGGCTGCTCAGCTTCGCTTCGCGGCCATGCACTCTTTCTAACCAATGAACCCCACCACAACACGCAGAAAAAAATCACACCACAAATGTGACAGTGGGGAAACCTAAAGGCAAATATCAGGCACAGAGAATGAAGACGATAGCTCAGATGACCTAAAAACTTTCAACAATCAGATTAACCTCTTGGATAAGGAGTTTAGAATAGCAATATAGAAGCTGTTTGTAGAACTCAAAGAAAGCATAGATCAATCTGAACAAAACGCAAAGACAGAAATTAGAAATATCAAAACTGAAATAAAAGATCTGAAAAACACGGTAGCTCAACTGAAAAACTCAGTGGATGGCCTCACCAGCAGGGTAACAGCAGCTGAGGACAGAATCAGCGTGCTAAAAGATGAGATGCAGAAAAACTCAACACAGCAGAAGAAATTGGAAAAGAACCTTAAGGCAAATGATCAGGCAATGGAAAAAGTACTCAAGGAATGTGAACAGATGAAAATAGAAGTCTTTGATAAACTCAACAGAAACAACATAAGAATCATTGGAGTCTCAGAGACCCAGGTAGGAGATCTCCAGAAAGAATCAACTGTCAAAGACATCATCAAAGAGATACTCCCAGAGTCAAAGACTACATGCAATCAAGTCCTGCATTCCTGAAGAGTACCAGCTAAAAGAGACCCAAAGAAAAACACCCAAGACACATCCTTGTTACGATGACAAATCCCACAGATAGAGATAGAATACTGAAAGCAGCAAGATCAGAAAGGGAAATCACATCCAAAGAGGCATCCCTAAGACTTACAGCAGACATGTCACAAGAAACTCTCAAAGCCAGAAGACAGTGGTGGGATATTATGACAAGACTGAATGAAATGGATGCCTCACCGAGAATACTGCACCCAGACTGACTCATGTTCAGGTTTGAAGGAAGGATACATAACTTAATAGATAAACAACAGCTCAGAAACTTCACAGATGAAAAACCAACCTTAAAGGAAAAACTGAAAGGTCTACTTTAAGACAAGAGAGACCAACAAACACAGCAAGCTTATCTACAAAGATGACATTAAATTCTATGACAATCATCTCCCTCAATGTCAATGCACTAAATTCACCAACTAAAAGACACAGAGTTGCAAAATGGGTCAAAAGGATGAATACAACCTTCTGCTGCCTACAAGAAACACACCTGAATAGTCAGAATAAATATAGATTCCAAATCAAAGGCCGGAGGAAAATCATCCAATCAAACTACACCCTTAAAAAAGCTGGGGGTGGGCCCGGAGAGATAGCACAGCGGTGTTTGCCTTGCAAGCAGCCGATCCAGGACCAAAGGTGGTTGGTTCAAATCCCGGTGTCCCATATGGTCCCCCATGCCTGCCAGGAGCTATTTCTGAGCAGAGAACCAGGAGTAACCCCTGAGCACCGCCGGGTGTGTGGCCCAAAAAACCAAAAAAAAAAAAAAAAACCAAAAAAAAAAAGCTGGGGTGGCCATATTAATATCTGATGACATGAACTTTATACTCAAAAAAGTTGTAAGGACAAAGATGGACACTATATACTAATCAAGGGATATGTGCAAAAGGAAGAAATCAGACTATTAAAAATATATGCACCCAATGCGAGAGCAGCAAATTATCTAATAAAATTACTGACAAATCTGAAAGAAGAAATAAATAATAGCACAATAATTGTGGGAGACTTCAACATGGCCCTGTCAACACTTGATAGATCAACCAGACTGAAACCCAACAAAACCATACTAGTCCTGAAAAGAGTAATGAAAGAAAGAGGACTAGTAGACTAGGACACTCCACCCCAAAAAACCTAGGATATACATTCTTCTCCAATGTACATGGGTCATTCTCCAGGATAGACCATATGCTGACACATAAAACATACCTTCATAAAATTAAGAGGATAGAAATCTTGCATGCTACCTTTGCTGACCACAAGGCTCTGAAATTAGATGTGAACTACAAAGCCACACAGAAGAAAAACTTTAACAATTGGAAAATAAACAGCCTGCTACTTAATAACCAGTGGGTCTGAGATGAAATCAAAGAGGAAATCAAAACTTTCCTGGAAACAAATGATAATGAAGACACAAACTGCCAGAATCTATGGGACACAGCAAAAGCAATCCTGAGAGGAAAATTTATAGCTTTACAACACACATCAGGAAGGAAGAAGGGGGCATACCTGAATAACTTAATGACACAGCTCATAAAATTAGAAAATGACCAACAAACGGAACCAAAAATAGGGAGAGAGAAGGAAATAACAAAACTGAAAGCAGAAGTCAATGAAGTGGAAAACCAAAAAACAATCCGAAATCAATGAAAGCAGAAGTTGGTTCTTTGAAAAAATAAACAAGATTGAAAGAGAGAGAGAAATCGGATAACCTGTATTAGAAATGAGACGGGGCTCTATCCATCCTCTCTTGAACTGGAGTCTTGCTCCTGCCGCATGGGGTTTGGGGAGACCCCATGTGGAAGGCCTTCTCCCTAACTTGGGTGCACTGGGAGCCCTGATAGGCCCCAGCCTTCCCTTCTTCTGCCCCGGGGCCTCCAGGCCTTCTGGGGTGGCAGCCCAGGCGGCCAGAAAAGGTGGGTGTCAAAGGGTCCCTCCTGGATGGGGTCCCAAGCTTTTCCCGCCCTTCCCCCAGCTCTAGGGTGGGAAGGGCACAGGGTGTAGGGTGGGCAGATCCTGGCTTCTGGCTCTCTATCCATCCTCTCTTGAGCTAAAGGCAAGCTCCTGCCACATGGGGTTTGGGGAGACCCCATGTGGAAGGCCTTCTTCCTAACTTGGGTGTGCTGGGAGCCCTGATAGGCTCCCAGCCTTCCCCTCTTCTACCCCCGGCCTCTAGGCCTTCTGGGGTGGCAGCCCAGGCAGCCAGACAAGGTGGGAGTCGGGGGTCCCTCCTGGATGGGGTGCCAAGCTTTCCCCGCCCTTCCCCCAGCTCTAGGGTGGGAAGGGCACAGGGTGTAGGGCGGGCAGATCCTGGCTCCCGGCTCTCTATCCATCCTCTCTTAGCTGGAGGCTAGCTCTAGCCACATGGGGTTTGGGGAGACCCCCATGTGGAAGGCCTTCTCCCTAACTTGGGTGCGCTGGGAGCCTTCATAGGCCCCCAGCCTTCCCCTCTTCTGCCCTCGGCCTTCAGACCTTCTGAGGTGGCAGCCCAGGAGGCCAGAAATGGTGGGTCTTAACTTGGGGTGTGCTGAGATTTGCTTGGTTGTGCTAAGTTTGTCACTGGCAATTTCTGACTAGTCCACATATGGAAAACCGCGTGGGCCCTACGCACACTGCATGTATTAAGAGTATCCCTTATCTTTATGTTTCTTTTGCGTGTCCAGAATATCCATTTTGTATTCTTCCCTTTCCCACACCCCTACAAAGCTCATTTTTACTTTTTAACTCTCTCACCCCCCCAAACATCACAAACCCACATTACTCTTTTTAACTTTAGTACTGCACAATCCTAATCACAGACCAAAGCCATGCATTGTGTGTGACAACCCCAAACTGTTTCAAAAGACATAAAATGGACACGTATTTCTTTCGAATATTTTGTTTTTTCTCTGACAGCTATAAGTATTACTAAATATTCTCTTATACAGTGACGATTCTAACCACTTTTTATCTTCTCTTTATGAGCTGTTCAACAAGGAATTTTGTTTAAAGAGTCCCCCAGTTTAATGCTTATGATTGAACCATGTCATGGGGATTATTGGACTTGTTCTTATGGCCCCCATATGCACCAATAATGCCACGTGGCATTGCTCCTTTTTTGCATAGGCACATTAAAATGGGAAAATACTATACATACAAATAAGATCCTATCTAATAGAGATTGGAACATACAAATCTTGTAGTGCAAAGGGACCTTACACCCTGAACATTGACACAATGACCTGGCACAGGACCTATAAGAAAGGGCATTTTCCATTCACCCCTGAACCAGGGAAGCCATCCATGAAGCATCCAAGTTTGTCTATAACATTACCTGGAAGCAATTCTCTACCACGGAAGACCCTACCACTGCTCAGACATCGACCTGCTAAAAAAAGAGACTTCCCTTAACACTGAGAAGACTTAACAACAACAATGACCTGCTTACAGGACAGGGCTCTCTGCATTGCTCTTTAATGGGGAGGTGAAACTAGAGGACGCTCCACATCCTGACTTCAATGTAGGATATGCAGATTCCAGGATATTTAATACAGAAACATGATACTAACAACAGAGACTGTGTGAAAAATAAAAGTGTGTTGGCACTACAGACAATGTCTTGGATTGGACAAACTAGTTTGCCTGGAGCCTAGAGTTGGTCTTATGCCAGGAAACTTCAGGGGTCGGGTCTCTTTGTATTTAGGCCAAGGTTATTCCTTTCCATTCCCCTCATATTTTGGTGGGCCTATGCAAACAACAATTGCCACTCTAACACCGTTTTCACTGTGCTCCTTTGACTCTAATCCTTAAAAAAAACACTTAAAATTTAAAGTTAACTTAAGCTAATATGCATGTACATGGAAATGTAAAAAATACTATGCCTGTAATGTTTAAGGAGTTAGTAAGTTTTATGGCTTTAGATTGCCTTGTGTGTTGTTAAGAAATACTATAATATGTTACAATCTGGGGACTTAAGGGACAAAGTAATTGTACATGGATTCTGTTTTATTTATCTTAATGTTCTTTGGCTGAAAGTTCAAAGTTAAGATATCAGCAAGGGGACTTCTGAGAATTATGTTATGAGTGATTGTCCTTCCACTGTAACTTTACCTTATCCTCTTTCTTTGCATCTTTGTTCTCATAATTAAAAATAAAAAAATTAAAAAATATACAAAAAATAAATAACTTATATTAAAAAAAGAAATGAGAATGGGGAGATCACGACAGATACTGCAGATATCCAGAGGGTAATCAGAGACTACTTTGAGAAACTTTATGCTCCTAAACATGAGAACATAGAAGAAATGGATACATAATTGGACCCTTATAACCTTCCACAGTTAAGTAAGGAGGATATAACATATATAAACACCCCCATCACTATTGATGAAATTGAAACTGTAATCAAGCATCTGCCCCAAAAGAAATGCCCAGGCCCAGATGGATTTACTAATGAATTCTTTCAAACCTTTCAAGTGGAGCTACTACCAATCCTAGCCAGGCTCTTCCATGAAATTGAAAAAACGAGAACACTCCCAAACAGCTTTTATGAAGCCAACATCACCTTGATACCAAAACCAAACAGAGATGTTGCCAAAAAAAGAAAATTACAGACCAATATCCCTGATGAACGCAGATGCAAAGATCTTCAACAAAATCCTGGCAAATAGAATCCAGTGCATCATCAAGAAGATCATACACTACAACCAAGTAGGTTTCATCCCAGGAATGCAAGGCTGGTTTAACATTCATAAATCTATCAACATCATACACAACATAAACAAGAAGAAAAATAAAAATCACATGATCATATCAATAGACGCAGAGAAAGCTTTTGATAAGGTCCAACACCCATTCTTGATCAAATCTCTCAGCAAGATGGGAATGGAAGGAACCTTTCTCAATCTAGTTAAAGCAATCTACCACAAGCCAAGGCAAATATTATCCTCAATGGAGAAAAACTAAAAGCCTTTCCTCTAAATTCTGGTACAAGACAAGGCTGTCCTCTCTCTCCACTCCTCTTCAACATAGTACTGGAAGTGCTTGCTATAGTGATCAGGCAAGAAAAAAAGATATCAAGGGAATTCAGATAGAAAAGGAAGAAGTCAAGCTCTCACTGTTTGCAGATGACATGATATTCTACTTAGAAAATCCTAAAGACTCTACCAAAAAGCTTCTAGAAACAATAGACTCATATAGCAAGGTGGCAGGCTACAAAATTAACACACAGATTTCAATGGTCTTTTTATACACCAATAATGATAGGGAAGAGATGGATGTCAAGAAGGCAATCCCATTCACATTAGTGCCACACAAACTCAAATATCTTGGAGTCAACTTGACCAAAGACATGAAGGACCTATACAAAGAAAACTATGAAGCCCTGCTCCAAAAAATAACAGAGGACACACGGAAATGGAAACACATACCCTGCTCATGGATTGGCAGGATTAATGTTATTAAAATGACAATACTCCCCAAAGCATTGTACAAATTTAATGTAATCCCTCTAAAGATACCCTTGCCATTCTTCAAAGAAGTGGATCAAACAGTTATGAAGTTCATCTGGAACAATAAACACCCTCGAATAGCTAAAGCACTCCTAAGAAAAAGGAAAATGGGAGGCATTATTTTCCCCAACTTTAAACTGTACTATAAAGCAATAGTTATTAAAACAGCATGGTATTAGAATAAAGACAGACCCTCAGATCAGTGGAATAGGCTTGAGTTCTCAGACAATGTTCCCCAGACATACAATCACTTAATTTTTGACAAGGGAGCAAGAAATCTTAAGTGGAGCAGGGAAAACCTCTTCAACAAGTGACGCTGGCAGAACTGGTTAGGCACTTGCAAAAAAGTGAACATAGACCCCCAGTTAACATCGTATATGAAGGTAAAATCTAAATGGATTAAAGACCTTGATATCAGACCTGATATCATAAGGTATATAGAACAACACATCGGTAAAACACTCCATGACATTGAGACCAAAGTCATCTTCAAGGAGGAAACTGTACTTTCCAAACAAGTGGAAGCAGAGATAAAAAGATGGAAATACATTAAGCTGAGAAACTTTGCACCTCAAAAGAAATAGTGCCCTGGATCCAAGAGCCACCCAATGTGTGGGAGAAACTATTCACCAAATACCCATCAGATAAAGAGCTAATATCCAAACTATATAGGGCACTGACAGAACTTTACAAGAAAAACACATCTAATCCCTTCAAAAAATGGGGAGAAGAAATGAACAGACATTTACACAAAGAAAAAATATAGATGGCCAAAAGGCACATGAAAAAATGCTAAATATCACTAATCATCAGGGAGTTGCAAATCTAAAGAACAATGAGATACCATCTCACATATCACAAGAATAAAGAACATCAATGCTAATGTGAATGTGTGATCAAAAGAGCTCTTATTAATTGCTGCTGGGAATGCAGACTGATCCAGCTTTTTTAGAAAATAGTATGGACATTTCTCAAAAAGCTTATTGTGTTTCCATTTGATCCAACATTACCATTCCTAGGGTTATAACCCAGGAACACAAAAACCACAATACAAAAACGTCCTCTGTACACTTATGTCAGGTGCCTGATAACAGATGAGTTACTAAAAAAACTGTGGTATGTATACACAATAGAATATTATGCAGCTTTAGGAAAAATGAAGTCTGCTTATGCATGGATAGACATGGAGATTATTATGCTGAGTGAAATGAATCAGAGGGAAAGACAGAATAATCTCACTCATTTGTGAGCTATAAGAAAAAAAAGAGATAAAGTATGGTATTTTATGGCAGAAATCTTACTTTCAAGTCCTAATCCAGATTGAGTTTATATATATATATATATATATATATACATATATATATACATATACTATATATAGTTAGGTAGTGGTTTAGTATCCTCTTTTTGATTTATTCATTCAGTTTTCCAAAGCCTATTTTACCTAAGAAAATAGGCTTTCACTATTGTAAAGTCTTGGCTTCATGTCAAGAATTAATAAACCGTATAGCTCAGATATTTTTTATGAACTATCATCTGTTCCATTGATTTGTCTGTCTATCTCTGTCATATTATGATGTTTTTACTGCTATCAATTTTTAATATAGTTTGAAATTAAGAAGTGTAATACCACCAACTTTGTCAATACTGTTTTAATATAATAAAGTTTTTTTTGTTTGTTTGTTTTGGGGCCACACCCAGTGATGCTCAGAGATTACTATGCACTCAGAAATCGCTCCTGGCTTGGGGGACCATATGGGAAGCAGGGATCAAAAAGAGGTCTGTCGTGGTTCAGTCACATGCAAGGAAAACGCGCTGTTGCGCTATAGCTCTGGCCCCAATATAATAAGCTTTTTATAAGTATTTTCTCTATCACAAAATACTGTTGTAATTATTTACATAAATTACAATAAATATTCAATTTATTTGGGGTAGTATGGATTTTTACTATATTAAATTTTCTAATAAACAAACACAGCAAATATATTATTGTCTTCAATTTATTTAACTAATTTTATGGTTTTTATGTATTTTTTTACTCCGTTAGTTAAATTTTTAAATATTTTATTCTTTATAATTTTTATTATAAATAACATTGTTTTCCTAACTTCTTTATAACTTATTATTATTGTGTAAAAATGCAACTGATTTTAATATATTATTATTTTGCAATGCTGATTTACTTATTAATTGTAACAGAAAATTTTGCTGAGTTTTGTTGTACTATTCAGTTTTATGTATAATTTAATTTAATTTGCAAATTAAAACATTTTTTCTTTTGCATTATAAGCTGAATTATTTTATTACTTTTCTTGCCAAATGGTTTTAGCTAAGCTGTATAGTTAAAAGTTAAATAGAAGCACTGAGAGATGCTATGGAGTCTCTTTCTGGATCTCAGAGGAAAAACTTTTCATGGTGTTCTGAGTAAGATGGGCCTGTAATATATGTCCTTTCTTATTTTAAGGTATATTTTCTTTAATACTAAGTGTCAGAGGGTTTTTAAGCACAAAACAGTATTTATTAACAAAAACACTTTTTCTGTTCTAATTATTTGATCATATAATTTTATTTCTTTATTTTATTAAATTGATATGTAAAATTTATTTGTGTAGGTTGAAACTATCTTTGTTTTCTGCAATAAACTTACTCTGTGCTACTATATAGAGTAGTACATACATCTATATGATCACACAATTTTTAATTTTCTCCGTTATTGTTTTTAAAGCTTTAATTTTGGGGTTTAGGTCCACATCTGGCTGTGTTGAGGAACTATTTCTGGCTCTGTACTCAGGAGTTTTTTCTGGTGGGAAAAGGAATTTGGATAGGGAAAAGTGGGATGCAATGAAAGTGCTTCAACCCTTCAACCTTTGTACTGTCTGTCCAGTTCCTCTTTTGCTGTATATTGTAAAGAATTTTTGCTTGATTACCATATGAATTCTGCATTTGTATGGCATTAACTAAAATGTCTCATTTCTAACTAGAATTATGCTTGTATTTATTGGGGTAATTCTAACAAAATTTTTGTCTATTTTTATTTAAAACATTTTAGTTTAAGTTTTCTATTATTGTTTGGCCAATTTTATTTACATCTACTCTAGCCTTTGTTAATTTTTTCTTCTAAATTTAGATCTTTATTATTTTATAAGTTTTTACAAAATGTAATTATAGTTTTAATGTTTGAGATATTTTTACTCATAACTCATGCATTTATTTCAATAAACTTTTCTATTAGAATTGCTCTTACTGCATTCTGTAAGTTCTGATATGCTGTGCTACCAGTTTTTTTGCCTTGATATTTAAATCTATACTATTCACTTTCTTTTTCTCTTGATACTTAAAATTTACTATTTTATTTCTTCTTTTTCATACTGATTGTACACTCTTTACATATCTGTATATTTTTCATTCTTTATATAATTGATATCTAGTTTAATACTATCATGGTCAGAAATACTGCTTGATATTACTTAAATCAATTAAAATTTATTCAGTAATTTTGTGGTGTAAAATCCTCTCTATCCTCAGATGTTTTATGTATATTTAAGAAGAATATGTGCATTTTCTGTAGTTAGATGAAATGTTCTATAAGTACCCAATCTAAATTCTGTGTCTGATTTACTTTGTAGGTTAAATTCAATATTTTCAGCTAATTTTATTTTATGAATGATATACTTTTTAGATGATAAAAATCCCTATTATAATTACATTGTTTGGGGCCAGCAAGTTAGCCTGGAGGTAAGGCCTTTGCCTTCCATGCAGAAGGACAGTGGTTTGAATCCTGGAATTCAGGATTCATGGGAATTGTCCCATGCCTGCAAGGGACAATTTCTGAGCATAGAGCCAGGAGTAACCCCTGAGCACTGCCAGGTGTGACCCAAAAAAACAAACAAAACCAAAACAAAAAACAAAAAAATAATAATTACATTGCTGTCTTTTTGTTTGTATTTATTCATTGATTCACCTGTCACTTCACAGCAAGAATACATTCTAAGAATTTTCTAACTAAGTTGTTTTGTCATTGTGTGAACATTATAGAGTATAATTGCACAAACCTAGAAAATATAGCCAACCAAAAATCTAGTTAACATGTTAGGATTTTCATCATATATTTGATCTGTCAGTGACTGAAAAATTGTTAGATGGTACGTGGTTGTATTTCCTTTAAGTATTTACTATTTTTATGCTGGAGCATGTGAATATTTATTAATTTTATATTCTCTTGATAAATTGATCCTTTACCATTAAGTCAGAATTTTGTCTCTTGTTACAATCTTTTACCTGAAATATAATTTATCTGATGCTATCTCTGTTTTTTATTTTCATGGGTCTTTGTTTTCTCATCATTTCTTCTCTTTTTCTTTTTTCTGAATATGAATAGTAGAGCCATACTTAGCTATACTAGGGACTAACTCCTGACTCTGTGCTCAGGGATTAAACCTGGAAGTCCTTGGTAGACCATGTTTTGTATTGTGGCTTCAACTATTGAGGCTTGAACCATGATAAGCTGCATGCAAGTGCAAGGCAAGCATCTTACCAGCTGTACTATCTCTCTGCCCTATTCTATCATTTTGAATCTACTTTTTATTTCAATTTAAAGTAGATGTCATAGAGTATATACTTGTGCATCTTTCTTAAACTCATCCATCAGTTTATGTACCATTTTTTAATTTTTAAATATTTTAATTTAATAAGATACTCTATACAAGTTAATTATTGCTAGATGGAGTCTTACCATTTTTAAACTTTTTTTCTTAATTTAGCACAATAACTAGGCTATGATATCAATTTAGGTATCCAACAACAGATGAGTGGCCTATGAAGATATGATTTATATACACAATGGAATGTTATGCTGCTGGAAGGAATGATCATATCATCAATTAGTTGCAACTTGGATGAAAATGGATGCTATAATGTTGAATGGAGTAAATCAGAAGAAGAAAGATAAACCATTATCACTTTTCTTTGGTATATTGAATAAGAGAACAAAGAAAATCAAGGGATTAAATGGGGGTATATCTCAATTACCTTTGGCCTTTGAGTAAAGGAAGAAATAAATCAATGTAGGGAGTAAGAAGAGGTGGGTAGGAAGTCACAGAGGCAACAGAGGCCTAGGACATGTCTCTGGTGAAGAAGAGTGATATGTATATATCTAAAGCACAGTACATCTAACAACACCGAAAGCAAGAGATTCAAAGTACAATAATAAAAGCAAAAAATATGCCTGTCAAGGAGGCAAACTGGGTTTAGGGGAAAAGAATCAGGGGATACTGGTGGCAGGAAAGTTGACACTGGTGGTAGGACTGGTATTGTAACATTGTATACCTGAAACTCAACTATGAATAACTGTGAGTCAGACTGCTTAATAAAAAATAAAACAATTTTCTTGCTCAAAAGTATTTGAATAAGGGGGTATACTTTTTTATAACTAAAACCCAACTATGAACATGTTTGTAATCATGGTGCTTAAATAAATTATAAACAAATAAAATAGCAAAGGATTTGGAAAAGTACTTGGATATATAAATTAAATTATGACTAAACTGATTTTTATAGTTTTTTGATAATTGTTAATGCAAAGTTTTAATTGAGTAGAATTTTCTTTCACCAAGTTATCACAACAAACAGTAATTTTGAATAACTATACTTTTATTTGCTATAAAATGTACCTAAAGTTAGATCAATGCAAATCTACTGGAATAGTATGACATTTTAAGATAGGAAGGGTGTGTGGACTAAAAAAAATAATTATCTTATGATTAATTGAGTAATTACCTAAACAAATGCTACTTGAGTAAAAAGTACTGAAGTTTCTACTTAACACTAGAGAGATCAAATTCTACAATAAATTCCCTGTCACCATTTTTTTAATGAACAAAAGCTTTTAATCAGAAGAAATTTTGTTGCTTAAAGGGGGTGTAGGTTTCACTTTTTTTCTCTTATAAAATCTCTATTTAAGAACCATAATTACAAGCATGATTGTAGTTGGATTTCAGTCATAAACAGAACACCCCCTTCACCGGTGCAACCTTCCCACCCTACACTCCTCCCCACCCTGTCTGTATTTGAGACAGGCATTCTACTTCTCTCATTAATTAATATTGTCATGCTAGTTGTTAGTGTAGTCATTTCCCTAACAGCATTCACCACTCTTTGTGGTGAGCTTCATATTGTGAACTGGTCCTTTGGCCCTTAACTCTATTGCCTTTGAACCTTATTACAGTAATGTCTTCCATTTTTCTTAAAACCCATAGATGAGTGAGACTATTCTCTCCCTCCTACTTATTTCACTTAGCATAATAGATTCCATGTACATCCATGTATAGGAAAATTTCATGATTTCATCTCTTCTGACGGCTGCATAATATTCCATTGTGTATATGTACCATAGTTTCTTTAGCCATTCATCTGTTGAAGGGCATCTTGGTTGTTTCCAGAATCTGGCTATTGTAAATAGTGCTGCAATTAACATACTGCTGATGGGAATGCCATTTAATCTAGCCTTTATGGAGAAACAATATGGAGCGTCCTCAGAAAACTGGAAATTGAGCCCCCATATGATCTAGCTTTACCACTCTAGGAACACAAAAATACAATTCAAAAATTCCTTCTTCACATCCTGTCACCATTTTGCTTAATATTTAATTGGTTGTTGTTTTTTGTTGTTGTTTTTTTTTTTAGAAAATTTTTATTTTGTTTTTGGGCTATACTCAGCAGCATTCAAGGATCAGTCCTGGCTTTGGCAGTCTGTGGAGACTACAATGGTGAGCCGATTACAAGGAAAATGGCTTGGGCCCACCTTTAGAATTTTATACTCAAGAAGCTGGGGCTGAAGCAATGGCGCAGCGGTAGGGCGTTTGCCTTGCATGTGGCTGACCCAGGACGGACCTCGATTCGATCCCTGGCCTCCCATTTCATCCCGTAAGCCAGGAGCTATTTCTGAGCACATAGAAAGTAATAACCCAGGCCCGGAGAGATAGCACAATGGCGTTTGCCTTGCAAGCAGCCGATCCAGGACCAAAGGTGGTTGGTTCGAATCCCGGTGTTCCATATGCCTGCCTGTGCCTGCCAGGAGCTATTTCTGAGCAGACAGCCAGGAGTAATCCCTGAGCAACGCCGGGTGTGGCCCAAAAACCAAAAAAGAAAGTAATAACCTCTGAGAGTCACCAGGTGTGGCCCAAAATCCAAAGTTAAAAAAAATAATAAAATAAGTCATGACATTTCTGGCGTTTTGTACTTTAGAGAGCAAAGATGAATCTCTTTTGTCTTTAGTGTATTAGGAAGTAATTTTTATTTTTATTTTTAATTTTTTTTTTATTTTTGGGTCACACCCAGCAGCACTCAGGGGTTACTCCTAGCTCTACAATCAGAAATCTCTCCTGGCAGACTCAGGGATCAAAATCGCTATTTGAACTCTCCCCTCCCCTTCTACTATCATTCCCTGATTTAGAACTTTGCTAACGGCATTCACCCACGGAAGTATTCTAATAGTTACTCTTGATCCATGTCTAAATTCATTAGAAATAAATATACACTCTCCTGCATATGCCAGTAAGAAACAGCAAAGAACACTGAGGGGATGTAGACCACTTTTTAATAGTTGTGGAAATATCACAAATCTACATCAGGCATACTGACTTTTAATTCTATGCATATGTTGTGCGCCATCTCTGGTCTAAAACTGAACTGCTCTGGCTACTTAGGATGATTGGGGTTCAGAAGGAAACGAGTGAAACTGAGAGAACAGCCTATCTCCAGGTGTTCTTATCCTTTTTACATATCCCCCCAAACCCGCCACACACACAGCTATTGACATTTCTTGGTCACCCATTATTTTTCATTTAGTTGGTGTTCAAAGAGCCTTTGCCAGGATTCCAACTATTTACTTTGGGACCATTTCGACCCAGACTTGGTCTGCATTTCTTTTTCTTTCTGAATTAGTTTTTTTTTTTTTAATAATATCATTATTTAAGCAACATGATTACAAACATGTTTGTAGTTGGGTTTCAGTTATAAAAAAAAGAACAGCCCTCCTCACCAGTGCAACCTTCCCACCACCAATGCGCTCACCACTCTTTGTGGTAAGCTTCATACTATAATCTGCGTTTCTAGCTTCCATTATGGAACTAGATTCCGTAGAAGATTTATTCCTTTGGGTGGTTTTTTATTTGTTTGTTTGTTTGTTTGTTTGTTTTAAGATCGAGAAAGCCCAGGGGATTCTTAGCTTTTAAGGTTCTATGAAAAAGGTTCTTCAGGTCTGGCTTGAAAGATGGGTTTGTATGACAAAAGAATCCCCCAGTCTTCCTGGTGGTTTTGGCCCAGGCCTCCCGCTTCGTCATGGGATGTTGATGAATTTGTGCGTGGTTCCTCTCTTATGATTACTTCTGAGTTTACACTGTACTGCCTCAGAGTCATTGCTGTATCTTGAATGCTCATACAAGGAGAGTAACTCAAGGGCTGACAGCTGGTGAGGTCATTCTGCAGTCTAGCCAAGGTCTGTATGCCATTACAATGAAGTAATAATGTATTTATAACTCACCTAACTGCCTGATGGCTTCTATTGCTGTGGCTTTCCCCCCTTCATATGCACAGATGTTTTTTGAGACTCAAGAATTGGCCTCCAGAAACAAACTTTTAGCAAACAAACTCTGTCTGTTAACTCTGGCAGGAGCTTATAATGAGAGTTGTTAGCACACAGAATTTATGTTTCAAATATCATTTTAATTTCTTGGGCAGAGTTTTTTTAACCACAAGATGTTAATTCATTGGTGTACTTGAATCCCATATCCTCTCTCTCTCTCTCTCTCTCTCTCTCTCATTTTTATGTTCTTTTAATGATAATACAGGCTTGATTTCTGAGTTATAATCTCAGTACCTGATTGACCAAAATAGAGAGCATTCATTTTCCATGGAATTTAATCTGAAAATGTCATAGTGCTTATCTTCAAAAAAAAAAAAAGATGTACCTTTGTAATTCATTAAGAACCTCTCTTCATTCTTTATTTTTTTTAATAATTTTTTTTTGTTTTTTTGGGCCACACCCGTTTGATGCTCAGGGGTTACTCCTGGCTAAGCAATCAGAAATTGCCCTGGCTTGGGGGGACCATAGGACCCCGGGGGATTGAATTGCGGTCCTTCCTTAGCTAGCGCTTGCAAGGCAGGCACCTTACCTCTAGCGCCACCTCACAGGCTCCTCTTCATTCTTTAATAGAAGCATTTATAGTATACAAAAGGACTAAGCAATTAGTCTGAACAGGGTCAGAACATCTTCCCAAGTGTCAGAAACTGCTTGTAATGTTTATCAGAAATCAAGGGGAAAGCATTTAAAACTTGTCAGGTACAACCTAGGTTTACATCTAGCAGATTGCTATTAAAAATGTTAAGCTATTTTTTGAAATCTCAATATATTTCTCGATAATTATGAATTTATAGTGATATCTATATTATATTAACTCTACAATTAGCTTTCGAGAACATGAAAGCTAAAACTGTTGTAGTCTATTCTGACAACTGCTGTATCTTGAATGTTAGTTAAAGGAGAATAACACAAAAGCTGACATGTTGCTTTTTTTCTTGTCCTGTGATCCCAAGTGGGTTTTATCTCTGCTTCTTGGCTATCTGGCTGACTCAGCCTTGGAAATTATCATAAAGGGTATATCTTCACTTAACAAACTTGCTCCCGATCTCTTTATGTGAGAATAAATATTTCTAAATTCATATACATCTAGCTTTATCCTAGGCCTGAAATAAGATGTTAACTCTAGATTGAGACAAAAGATTAAAGGTCTTTTTTTTTTTTTGGCCAGGTAACATGTCAAAAACTTTAGTAAATAGTTTCTTAAAACTACCATAACAAAGTATCACATTGGTTGAACATCAAACAAATTCATTTTCTCATGAGTCTGGAAAAATTAAGCCTAAAATTAGGATGCATGCAAGGTCTTTTTATCTTATCTTCTTGTACCTTTTCATTCAGTACAATTAACTTTGAAACTAAACAATTTCATTGATTATTTATGACTGAAAAATCAAAAAAATGTTTGTTTGTTTGTTTGTTTGTTTTTGTTCTGAAAGCTCTTCCATCTTTCAAGCTTTGAGGTCTTGCAGGTCAGATCATTTTTGAACCTTTTTCCTCATTGTTTTCTGCCACATCCTCTTGCTGGGTTTCTCCCAAATTTCATGACCAATCTCTCCATTTCTGGATACTTGATAGGTCTTGGGTTGACTTGCAACTTTACCCATACACTTTGCTGTTAATTTTCTCTAATATCTCCCCAGACAACCTTTCTTGGTTCCTGCCATTTGTTCTTCACATTTTTCTTTTTCTTTTTTTTCTTGCCCCCACCCCTTGACTTTTTTTCTTAGCCATTCAACATGCAAGTCTCTGGATGTTTGAGAATGGGCATATCTCCCCCACTCCCTTGATGAACTCTTGACCAAACTACTTTGCTCTTCACTCAGGAAGTCCACTTAGAAATCTAGTTGTATTTTTGTTGTTTTCTCCTTTGCTCTCAGTTCTTTTCACATCTCTGTATACTTCTTGACTGTGCTTTACTGATCATTTATGTTTATTGTCAGGAGAAATTTAAGAGTCACCTTGGCATTTCTGAAACATAAGCTTGCTAAACCCCACCCTGAAGACTGTGATTCAGTATGTCTAGGGTGGAGTATGGCATCTGTGTTTTGATGAAACACTACTAAGGGATTTGTACACTGAGCCAGGTGGAGAAGCAGGGCTAGAGATACAGGTATTTCTCTTTCTACATGACTGTCCTAGGTCAGGCAGCCCCTTTACATTCTATATTTGGGCTTGCCCTTATTTCTCCATTGTTTCTTTCCACTCAGACAACTGACAGCAGCCAGAAGAGCTTTATTGTCAATCACATTTAAACCTGCCATTCTTTTGTGTTCAAATGTTGGCTATTGCTGATCTACAGGATCCATAGTCCTTATCAAAATTTACTATTTTTTTCTTCCCTGTCTAGGCATCTTCCTGGTACCTTTCTCATTGGCAGGAAGACACCCCACCTGTTTCTTGTTTTTTTTTTTTTTTTTTAATGGATAATTCTGGAAGCACATATATTAGAGATAGAGCAATTTCCCCAAGTATGTCTTTTGTTGTTGTTGTTTATTTTTGTTTTTGCTTTTTGGGTCACACCCGGTAGCGCTCAGGGGTTACTCCCAGCTCTACACTCAGAAATCACATATGGGATGCCGGGATTTGAACCACCGTCCTTCTGCATTAAAGGCAAACGTCCACCTCCATGCTATCTCTCCGGCCCCCAAATTATGTCTTCTAAGTCATCTGTCTCACTCACTGCAGAAAGCCCTTTTTAGCCAGACAATCCTTCTTCATGTTCCCATTGAGTATGCAAACCTCTTGTGTCCCAGGTGTGGTAGATATTATATTATGGCTTGTGTGTCTGAGAGTTCCTTTCCATATTATGCACAGGTATATAGAGCCTTCATATTTCTTACACTATATAGAACTTAGAAAGTAAATGTGAAGACAACTATCAGTTTTTACAGATATAAAAATGTTGTTTGTTGACAAAATATAGTACAGTAAAAAAAAAGAAAGCTTATAATACAACTTTTAAAAAAACTTGCACGTTTGGAGATTTTCTTAGACTATATAAAATTCTAGAAGTCACATTAACAACTAGCAAGGTGAAACATGCCCACAAACACAATTGCTTTGTCTGCATTAGGCCAGCTCCATGGACTAACTTTGTTCTCAAGAGAGTAATAAACCAAGAAATGAAAAATTATGGGTATATAGGCCAAGTGCCGCACTCCCTATTGAAGCCACTCCTACTAAAGCCATGCCTGCTGCACCCATCACCTTCAATCACTGCTTCTCCAGTGGTCTAGATTCACCACTCATCTATAGCTCTTTGCAGAGACACCAATCTGGCCAAAGTTCCAGATTTGCTGGTATTTGAGATGGCATATCCAGGACTTTTTAGAGTGAGTGCAGGCACCCTTCCCCTGAATTTTCATAATTGTGGATGCCCTGGCAGCTGAAATCAGGCCCCACAAAAGCTGCTGTATCAGAAATAGTGCTTAGAATTCTTGAACCATTTGGCTACATTCATATCTCTCAACAACTCCATTTTTTTAAACTTTATTATTATGCCTTTAAGAACACAGCAATTTATATGCCATATTAATCTGAAGCCATTAAAAAAAGTAACATTATCAACTAGCCATATAAGCTTAAAATGCCTTCTGAAAATGACTTAATAATCTCATTGCAAGATATAATGATTTTCACAAATTTTCTTGCTGCCATACTCTTTGTTTTGTTTTTTTTTTTTTTCCTTTTCTTTTTTTATTTTTGGTTTTTGGGTCACACCCTGAAGTACTCAGGGGTTACTCCTATCTCTTCATTCAGAAGTCACTCCTGGCCATTTTGAAGAACTATATGAGATGCCAAGTATCGAAGGTTGGCTGCATTCAAGGCAAATAAGCTGTCTGTTGTGCTATCACTCCAGCCCCATTTCTTTCTTTTTTTTTAATAGTTTCACTTCTAGCCATGTTCAAACTGGACCTTCTTCAAGGATCCCCTGCAGAAGATTATATGCCCCTAAAATTCATAGTATTATAGCTTTAAATTTCTGGGCAACTTCTTTTGTTTGATGCTGTCATTCCTAAAGAAATAACCCTACTTAACAGACTGGACATATAGAAACAAAAGCTTATTAAACCTTTACCATTGTATTAATGGCTTCATTGATGATACAATAATTTTCACAAATGAGTGTGCTACTATACCTTTTCTTTTTTTCTTTATTTTTTCCTCTTCCATTTTTTTCTTTCCATTTTTTCCAATAATTATGTTTTTATTTATCTGGAAACAAATATATTATAATTATAATTAACTATGTCAATTATGTGATGCGTTTTCTTTAAGTAAATAAAATAATAAAAATATTTTTAAAATAATTTCATTCCCACTTACCAGGAAATGTGTGTATTATATGTATATATGTATATATGAAATATATGTATATGTATGTCAACTATGGGATGAATGGTCTTTAAATAAGGTAATTTATATTAAAAATAATAGAAAGGTGAAGAAGATTTCAGCTCATGCTTAAATTATCTACTTGGATATGGAATCATAAATTAGGGTGTTTTAGTTCCTAGATCACTGTCCTCTTAAGAGGTTATTTTCAGACAAGACTTGTACCCCTACTTCTCACAACCAGTTCTATAAACCAGAGTTTTCTACCAACTTCAGGTTCTATTAATTATTGTGACTTATAGAAACTCTAAAAAATCTATTTACATAGTAAATAAACTATTTAATTTGAAGGATTTATTCAGGAACAACCCAGCTGAAAGAAAAACAGCATAGCACATTGGAAAAGATGCAGAGCTTCTTTGACCTTACTGGTGTGTGTGTGTGTGTGTGTGTGTGTGTGTGTGTGTGTGTGTGTGTGTGTGTGTGTGTGTGTATGGTGTTGCAGCTCTTTTCATTGCTTCAAATGTTCACCAGCCTAGAAATATCCCAATCATCATACTCTTGGCTTTTTATGGAAATTTTCATACATACACATAAAATAGATAAAAATCATGGGCCATTAGCAACCTTTAACCACTCTCCTTTCTCTGGAGGTCTGGGCTAATATTGGAAGCCCTCACTCTCTAATAACATAGATTCTTCAAGCAACCAGATCTTAGGGCTTCCAAAAGTCACCTCATTTTTTAACAACTGTATTGCTGTCAACACTCAGGAAAAGTATAAGGGTTAAGAGCCATGACCAGGGACAGTGAATGAAGATTCTTTCTTTCATCTGAGTGGCTAAATATAAATTTATTATGAATCATAATATTGTAGGGTTTTCAACACCTAAAGCACTTAGGAATGGTGAGCTTTTTTTCCCCTTTGGTTAAGCTTTCCCATGTGTGATAATTCCCCATGTGTGATAACAGTCTTGATTTTGAGAGGGCATAGCCAGCAGTGTTCAGTGCTCCTTCTGGTTCTGTGCTTAGGGATCATTCCTGGTAGGATTTGGGGTACCATAGGAGGTGCAGGGGTTGAACCACATCAGAAGCATATGAGGCAAGTATCCCTGTATATATTTTGATTCTACACTGGAGTCATACTTTTGTGGGGAACAAAAGGACTCACAACCTAGTCTAGACCTTTCCCTTCATATGACCTTGGACCAGGCATGTTACAACTGTCTTTACCACCTTCATTTAAAATGAAATAAATCACCCAATTTCACAGGTCTAAAAAGCAAATATAGGAAGGTAGCCCATATGAAATACAGGGTCACAAAGGATTCCAACAAATGTCTTTTTACTTTTCTTTCTAGAAATGAGGATTTATTTTCATCAAATAGTACATCAAAAGATAGTCTTTAGTTTCCAAGCTGACTTTAGTTTACAGAAAGCTGTGTGCTCTTCTTTTCTTTATGTAACTCCTTATCCTTCCCTCATGTCTGCAGTGTTAAGTGTGTAGTAGTAGAGTCATTGGAATGGAGAGCACGTGGTAGTAAATTATGAATGAAGAGCATAAATTGGATTCAAATTTTATTTACTATCTGACCACAGAGAATACACTCAATTTTCTCTTCTAAAAAAATGAATTACGGGCCCGGAGAAATAGTACAGCGGTGTTTGCCTTGCAAGCAGCTGATCCAAGACCAATGGTGGTTGGTTCGAATCCCGGTGTCCCATATGGTCCCCATGTCTGCCAGGAGCTATTTCTGAGCAGACAGCCAGGAGTAACCCCTGAGCACCACCGGGTGTGGCCCAAAAAAAACAAAAAAAAAAGAAATGAATTACTACTACTAGTACTACTGTTGCTATTGGTACTACTACTACTACTACTACTACTACTACTACTACTGCTACTAATATCAGCCCAGTAGATTTGAAATAACAACTTAATAATATAAAGCACATACAGAATGTTTAGCATAGTACCTAGTGCAAAAGAACTTATAATATAGTACCTAGTATTGGTTGAAGGAAAAAGTGACAAGAATGCTGAATATTCTAACAGAATTATCAATATTTGAGAGCATAATAGGGGCCAGAGAAATAGTACAGGGAGTAGGGTGCTTACCTTGCATTTGGCTGACCTGGGTTTGATCAGGAACTCCATATGATCACCTGAGCCTTTGAAAAGTCATCATTGAGGCATTGATGGGTATTGATGGGTATGACCCCAAAACAAAAAACAACCCCAATCCCTCCCAAAATATTGGAATCATGGCCAAGAAAAGAAACTATTCCATTTTACTGTTATATCCTTTCAGGCTACCTTTCAATATATTGTTTTTTTCCATTATCCACCTGACAAGAATTTGAGTGCACTGTGTCTACCCTTCTGGTAAGTTTTCATTGTGCTATGCAATTAATTATAGAATTTAACATACTTATACTTAGGAAATTAATTTAATAGTTCAATTCAATTTTAATTCTACCCTTGTAAAGGAAGCTTGAAACAGCCATCAGGCAAGGACAGGAAAGTGGGCTAGACGTGGCCCTCAAAAACACTGGGGTCGTACAGGCATCCATGACAATTCTGGGAGTTTCCTGACTGCCCTGATTACCCACCCCCTTCATTCACAATTGTGGGAAAATGCCAGATGTCATGTACTTCCTAAAGCAAATCAATCTACTGTACCTTTCTATTGTTTAAAATACTATATATAGCTTGTAAGCTCATGGTTCAGGGCTGGCAGATTCTGGCTTATGCTGGATTCTGACAGCCCCTGCATGCTTGTAAGAAAAATAAACCCTCTGCTATTGCATGAGAGATTGTGGTCTTGGTGTCTTTGAACGGCGCATCGTTCTCCTGAACTTAACATTTGGAGGCCCCAGCGAGATATTCACGCCTGTTCAGGGACATCAACGCTTCACCTCGGGGTTTTGAGAAAACCGGCGCCTAGGAGGTAAAATGTGCACTTGGTGTGGGCAGTGTGACTGCCGTACGAGCCCGTGAGGGTTCTCGGTGGCGGCTGACAGACGTGTCTAGGGGGCCGCAGGTCACAGATCTGAGGGACGCCTCAGTGAGGTTTGGGGATCCCGAGGACGCTCGGGAGCCCTTCTGTATGTATGACCCTTAGTGGGGTATACATTGGTAAACTGCCCAAGTATCGGGACCTAGGTCAGATTCTGTTTGTCTGTCTGTCTGTTACCGTTTTGTGTGAGTTGTTTCTCCTTGTCTTGTGTGACTTGGTTTTATTGAGGAGCCCTAGGGAGAAGTGGCCAGAGGGGCCCTTCTCATCAGGGAGGAGGTCGGGCGAGGCCTCCTCAGCAAGGAACAGAAATCTTGGCTCCAAACGTAGGAGACTCCACGGAGCTCCAAGGATCAGTGCAAGTCCCGGCCGGGCTTTCCAAAGTGGGTGTGAGCCCTTCGCAGATCCTTCAGGTTGGTTTGATTTCATTTTGATCTCATTTTTAGTTTTGGTTTATTTTTTGGCTTTCCACTTCTCTGGTTCATTTTCTCCTGTCTCTCTCTTCAAAACTGGAAGTTACTCAGTGAGGGAAAAATCCCTCCCAGTCCTGGAGAGGTGTGGAGTTCATTGGGCATGGCCCAGAGAGCAAAAGAAATTTGTAAATTTTAACGTGAGAGTGAAGACCGGTCAGTGTGAGTGGTGAAGTGTTTGGCAAAATGTGTGGGGAATTTGTGTGATAATTGATTTCTTGATTGTTATTATCTATTGCCTTTTCTCAGTCAACCATGAAGCAGGCTCAGACTGCTCAGTCCAAGGTCTCTTGCTGGAAAACTTCCCAGAGGTGCAAAAATTGGTGTTAAGTGGCAATTTCTATACTTCCTTGTTATTTTCTGTTTCGTTGTGTTTTTGTATTTCAAGGCAGGCTCTGTTAGGGACAGGGCAAGGTGGTGGTCGCAAACTCTGCCTCTTTGCTGGCCAGCAGGACTTAAATTTGTCCTGGAGGGGCTGGACTTTGTAACTAAACACCTCAGCCAAAAGGTAAAAATCAGAAAAATCTTGGAAGCTGCCGTCTTGTTGCTTCTGGCTGGGAAGCTAAGAAATTAGTCAGTTAAAAAAAAATTCTTTACTGGAGCTTATCCAAGAAAGGAAAACTTACCAAACTCCCTTCCCCCCCCTGGTTTACATATCGAAGAAGAAATTGGGAGTGGCTGGGATGAAACTAAGTTCTAATACAGACTGGAAAATGCCACCTGCCATAAGAAATTTCACCAACTCTAAGAAATTATCAATCAGTTCAGAAACAGGTTCCAACAGCATTGTAATGTGGGAATAATACAAATTTTTGTATTTCTATGTCTGTTAAAAATAATATTAATTTTAAAAGGCCAAAACTGTGTGAAAAATGTTGTGGTTAGCATTTTGATAATATTGTTAATCTTGTGAACGCTTAATATTGTTGAAATGCCTAAATCTAGATAACAATATAAAATTTAATGTAGTTTTAAGGTCTTAATGTAAAAATGCCTAGATTGTCTTTACTAAGTGTAACAAAAAAAATTTGGTCCTGTCAGATAAAAGTAATTCTAGCAATTTGTTTTCTAATTGGGAAAAATAAAAGAAATAAAAGTTTTAGGTATTTGTATAAAGTGCAAACCTTTTAAAATTAAAGTAAAATTAGTCATATTTAATATCTCTAAGGTTTTTATAACTTAAGTTATACTGTAGTGCTTGGATGGTTACAATACCTACCTCTCATTTGCTAAAGTTGCATCTTGTAAAGCTTAAGTAACTTGGTAACTGGAATTTAAAATATAATATGTTCTGAACACTGTCATAAATTTGGCATTTTAATCAATAAACAGGGTATATTTGTAGTAAACTCATTTGAACCTATGATAAGTTATAAAGTAGTAAAAAATTGTAAAATAAATTTTTAGAAACTGCAAAATGCTATGTTTGAAATAGTTAAAAAACAAAAAACCATTTTGAATAATGTACTAAGTTGTTCAGAAAAGTAAAGTAATTAAAATTGAGTAAAAAAAAATCAAACTTTAAAAACTATAACTCCTCTAAATTGTAAATTTAAAATACTTTTAAGAAAATTTATGTTTTGCTTTGGTCTAAAGCATAGCTAATATATTTTTAAACACCTTTAAACTGAACTTCAATAATTTAAATTTTTGATTATTTTTTTAAAAAAGGTCTAAAGTCTGCCAGAAAATTTTGTAAAATATAAATTGCTAAATTGCTGGTGTCTAATATGTTTTCTGCTTTAAGCTAAGTCCAGAAGAATAAGCAAACTTCTACTCTCTGTATGTAAATTTATTTACTGCCAAGAATATTAATAAGTGTATCACAAGGAACTTTGTAAATCTTATTGTAAAAGCCTCCAGACAATAATCAGGTTTAAAATTTTCTGTGCAAAATTAAGTAACATTTGCTTTTTCTCTCGTCCTAGCACCTTTTAATATCATTTTTATGTCATGGCATCAGTTTGCTTTGCATGAAATACAAACAGGTAAATTTCCTCTCTGCATGAGGAGTAATCCCCGTGCAAACAAGAAATCTTAAAATTAATAAGGGGACCCCAAAGCCCTCTTTTGGGGAAATAATCAGGCTTAAGGTGGTGTAACAAGCAGGCACCGTTAGGCATCTGGCTAACAAAACCAGGAAAACATCAAGATGAATGGCCTGAAAAAGGAAATGGCAGATTTCTGAACCTGCACTAACTGGCCACGACCACTCTCACCCTCACCCTCAGTCTCAAGAAAGAACTTGAGGTCAGAGTCTCTTCCAACCCTGAAGAGGAGTGGAACAGGCTACTTCTAGGAAAATCCTGCAGTGGGTGAGAAGACAACAGCCATCCGAGAACCAACTCGTTCTTACATCAGCCTAGCCTAAGTAACTGTAACGTGACAAATCTGCTGTGTCCCCACCCTATCCTCAAAAATTCTGTAAGTATTGGGAGTGCCCCAAATGGAGATTTCTCCAGTAATATTGTGTTTATGCAAAGGAAGGAGCCAAAATTTTTTCAAATATCTAGTAAGGTGCAAGGTTAAGGTGGAGAGAAAAATAATTTTTATAATTAAAGTAAAGTAACCTAGGTGTAAAAGCATTTTTTATTAATTGTACTCAAACAGATCATAAATTACAAATGTAAGCATTAGTCTAACTAAAAATAATTCAGAGCTGTTTGTTAATAATGCTATAATGCTTTAATTTCTGTTGTTTAACTTGTGTTATCATTAATTGTTACACACTAGGTGTAAAAAACCTTAGATACAGAACAAGTAAGAAACCCCCCGGAAAACCTCTTCATAAGTCTTTTTCAGATACTTCTCAGAAGCCCGCAGCTTGAATGGTCAGTGGCCTGAACAGACTACAAAGGACCCCCCCTGCATATCCATCTGACTCAACTTCCTGGACCGGGGCAAAATGAAGATCACCTACTGTACCAGATGACAGCATGGGACTGTAAAACCACCGGTCAGGCATACTGGAAGCTCCCTTCCAGTTGGAACTGAATCGTAATAACCAGATTAGTAGTAAATCACACTTTTTAAAAAGCAGCTGGGGAAGGGGTCAGGCAAGAGAAATGCCTTGCATTGCCCTTGAAGTTTTTAATTTGACCTTCCATTATTGTGTGCTAATTAACTGCGCTCTTAAGGGGGGCCAATCAAATCAGTAATCACCCACCCCCCTTCAAGAAAGGCTAAAACAAAAATTCCGGGTTCAAAACAATTGGTTTCAGTCCTGGTTCAAGTAGTCCCCCTGGCTAACAACTCTAATGTCTGCCATTACAGGCCCGCTTGTGCTCCTGCTGCTATTACTGACTATAGAACCTAATGATTACTAGGCAGCAATATAAGGCACTTAATCAAACAACCCAGATCTCTAGGATTAGAGATCAAACAAAAGAAAAGGGGGGAATGTAAAGGAAGCTTGAAACAGCCATCAGGCAAGGACAGGAAAGTGGGCTAGACGTGGCCCTCAAAAACACTGGGGTCGTACAGGCATCCATGACAATTCTGGGAGTTTCCTGACTGCCCTGATTACCCACCCCCTTCATTCACAATTGTGGGAAAATGCCAGATGTCATGTACTTCCTAAAGCAAATCAATCTACTGTACCTTTCTATTGTTTAAAATACTATATATAGCTTGTAAGCTCATGGTTCAGGGCTGGCAGATTCTGGCTTATGCTGGATTCTGACAGCCCCTGCATGCTTGTAAGAAAAATAAACCCTCTGCTATTGCATGAGAGATTGTGGTCTTGGTGTCTTTGAACGGCGCATCGTTCTCCTGAACTTAACACCCTTCTTTCTTCATATAGTGTATACTTCCTCACCCAAGCCATTTGCCTCAGGCTTCCAGGAAAGAACTTGGCTTTCTGCCCTTCTTCAATGTTGGAAAACAGAAGGGAGAGCCATCAAGTTGTCATTGGTGAACTTTTTAAGATAATTTAGGCATGAGTCTGAAAATTTCTTAGTTTTTTTTTTTTACTGTATTCTTTTCTGGATGCTTCTATCTATGGTGAAAAATATAGAACCAATTTATAGTTGCTGGCTGGTGAAGCTTGAATGGCTGGGCTTGGGAGCTCTGAACTACTGTCTCTATATGCCTTTTCCCTCTGTGAAGCACTGAATCAGACACTTAAAATCTTTTTCCTTTAGTTTATTCATAATATACTGAAGTTAGTGATCCCTGCTTTATAGAGTTGGGATTAAATGGGATAACCCATATGTACTGGGACAACAGAATATACCTAATATTTTTTCTCTCTAGGAACAAAGATGTATTTTGAGATTCTTTCACTTCCATGTGAACAAAAGTCATGTTTGGGTTCATACATTTAGTATTTTGAGTCCTAGGAATATTTTATTCAAGTTATAAAATTTTAGCAATGAATAATTGTTCTGTTATTATTAAGAACAAATGAAATGGGGTAAATTTTGGGCCACGATTTAGAATTTTATCACATTTTATGTCAAAAAAATTTGTTCATACTTCCAATTCAATCTGGCTTTCTTTAAAGACAGTCTAGTTTATCTCTTTATTGGAATAAATACGAAGTCAAAATATCTTTTTCTGCTTCCTGTTTTTCTGAAGAAAAACATCAGACTTTGGTGGTTTGGTGGATAATATCTAAAACTAGTACAACATTGGTCCCTGTTGAAAGATAATTTTCTATTTTTAATAAGTTGCACAGTCTGAATTCAGAAATGCTGTGGATAGTTTGTGATGTTTATTATGGTAAAATCTGTTGATCTTACAACAATATGTAACATCTTTCTAGCACTATGATTATTTAGTCCTCAAGAAATTATGCCATGCATTCTAAATAGCTTTTACTCTTACATATTGCACTTGTAGATGAAGTTGTATTTATCTGATTTACATTGACTTTCAAGATCCTGATTGGGTCTATTCTTCATTTTTCTGTTTGACTGTGGTCTAGTGTGGCCTAAGGCACACAAATATTTACCTATGCAGAAAATTTTATGACTGTGCTTGGAGTTACATCCATTAGCATCACAGTGGTAGAAGGCACTGACAGAGCCCAAAGTTAAATGGTTGCAACTCATAATGAGGCTACAGCTTATCACAAAGGAAAGAATGGGGATGAAGAAGTAAGTAGGAGAAATAATTATTTTCTTTCTTTCCTTTTTTTTGGGGGGGGGTGAGGGTGGAGGTGGCACACCTAGTGATGCTCAAGGGTTACTCTTTTGGCAATGCTCTTAGAAATTGCTCCTGGTTTGGGAGATCATATGGGATGTCAGGGATCTAATCCATACTGGATTAGTCACTTGCCCTACCACTCCGACCAGGAAATGATTATTTTCTGAACAACAATATAAGCTACCAAATATCTTATTTATGTGTGGGGAAAGGATTTAAATTTTTTTTATTTATATTGCTGTAGTTATATATAAGTACAGAAAGTAGATATTACCTTAAACAATCTGCATTGTGAACCTTTAATTTAGTGTTAATAGCCTAGAATTTGGAGATATAAAGCCAAATTCTGTCTTTGTGACTTCCTGAGATTACATTTTTATAACTGAGTTAACCATCATTAGTTAAGCTGTAGGATTCCTGTTATAAAAGTCATCTTGAGCCTATTTCCCAGTATTCCTATGATAAAGTACAATCAAGCTAAAAATTACAAACTGCTACTGAAATTATTGGATTTTTGTTCTAATTAGAATATCAATCACTTAAAAACCTAGCTAGTACTCATTCTTTTTGCATGGGGAAAAAGGGAGCCAGTTTGAGATTAGAAAATTTGAGTTGGAATCTTGACCTTATTAATTATTTAACATTTATTAACCTTACATTTCATATTTGTAAAATTCATATTACAACATCAGTTCCTTCATAGGCAAAGGTAAGCAGATTTGCTAAAGAAGTGCTTTGTGGGCATCACATTACAGCAAACTCAGTTCGTATTCCTTATGCTTTTACTTTAACTATTTAAAAGCTCTGAATTTCAACCAGGGAACTAAACTACAGGTAAGGTGTGAGACTTGTGACAAAATAGAGTGTGTGACACCTTTACAGTGTCATACTTTAGAGTGTGACAAAGTAGGCCTGAACTTACATACAAATCTATACTCTGATAAAACAGCAAGATCTTGGAAAAAGGACTTAAGACTACCTATGTCTAAGTTTTCTCACCTGTACATAGTGGTGAGCATCTGCATTTAATTAAAAGAGGGATTTCATATACTCACTTGAATCGTGATACGGGAACTCACCCCTGAATACTTGTATGGCTAAAAGAAGAGCAGAAATCAAAGATGAGAAAAGTTCTTGGACTAAGATCTTTGGTTGAATAAGGCCTCAGTGTGAAACATCTTACAGGACAATCCTCTGCATCCTTATATTTTAATTTTGAATTACCTTGGCAGATCTTAAATATGTAAATACTTTTGCTTTTGTTTTGGCTTTGGGCCACACCAGCATTGTTCAGAGGTTACTCCTGGCTTTGTAAATTCAAAAACCATTCCTGGAAGTGCTCAGGGGAACCCTATAGCATGCCGGAGATCAAAACAGGGTTGCTTCATGCAAGGAAGAGTTCTAGCTACTGCAATATCTCTATGGTCCTAAAAATGTAAATGTTTGATCTGTATTCCATACTAGGTAAATAAGACTTGCATCAGCATTTTCAGTGCAGTGAGATTGAGGACAAGCATCATTTCTGAGCAATAGTCAGCTTCCTTCTATTGGGTAGGCTAACTGAGTGTTCCAAAGCACAGATCTGGAGAGACATCTGGTTTGCATCCTGGTTTGCCAACTTGAGATATACTATTGGTTTCTATTTTTTTGACATTAAGTATGGTAGCTATTCTTACCAATCTAGGCCTTTTCTGAAAAATTACTTCATTTCTTTTCTTTGACTCCACTTACTATTCTCTCTACTCTACATTTGATTTAATTTCCCATGTTGTATATGAAAAGATCTGGGATCATTTTAATGTAGATATTTTCATGACAGGAATATTGTCCTTTTCGCTTTCTTCAAAGTTCACAGTAGTGAAAAACAGTGCCTGACATACAGGTGACACTCAATAGATGCATTATTGAATAAATGAATGCATGAGTATTATCACCTTTTGAGGGTCTGATCCAAGTAATCTCTCTCAGTGCAACTGAGGTTCTTTTGTTTGTTGGTTTGCTTTCGATATTGGGCCACACCTAGTGTTGCTCATGAAGTATCACTAATTCTGTGATCACTCCTGGCAGGGCTCAGTGAACCATATACTGGACCAGGAATGGCACCCAGGTTGGCTGCATGCCAGGAAATTGCCCTATTTGCTATACTATCCCTCTGGCTTGAAGTGAGAGGTGAGTTTGGGGATGGGTATTGCTTATTTGTTTTGTTTTTGTTTGGGGGCCACAGCCAGAGTTGCTTAGGGCTTACTCTTGACTCAATGCTCAGGCATCACTCTTGGCAATGTTCAGGGGACCATATAGGATTGTTGTTGGCTGAATCCAGGTTGGCTGTACACAATGCAAGCACTCTATCTGCTGTTCTATCACTCCGGGCCTCTAAGTAAGAATTTTTAACTATTAAATTCCCTTTAATGGAAATGGTTGTTAGCAACTGCCAAAAGAGAAAATTCTAAAACTTCATGATGATTGGCTCTTTCTACATTTGGTTGTGGAATTTTGGGAAAGGTAAGTCTGGAGCCTGGCTCTTCTTGAAGCCCTGGAGGTGGGAAGGAGCACACTCGATTTTCTTTTTCTGTCTGATTGACAGTTGGCAGGGTAATTGGGAAGAGGCCCATCTCCCTTCACTCTCCCTCAGCCCCCCACCCCCACCCCATGAACTCTACCCCAGGTCAAGTAGGAGGGGTGAGAAACCAGCATTGTTTTTTCTCTCACCCTGGAATTTTTTCCTGTCCCCTCAGGAAGCTACCTACTTCAAATAGTCACTCACCTTTGGTTAACCCTTGGGCATTTCTGATCAAACAAGGCTCTTAAAGAGGAATAAGTTTCCAGGTACTTTATCGGAATACTTAAAGGTAAAACTCACAAGTTTGTGCTTGTTGGTAAACTCAGGTAGTAGATTTTTATAGTTGAGTTAACCCAAAGAGAAGAGTCTGGGGAAATCACAGTTGCTGAATAGTCCAACTTAGAAAATGACTTTTAAATATTGTTGATGGACTCTGCATTGGTAGTGTCTGTAACTGAAAAATAGCATTTTCTTTCTTGAATTAAAGATCACAGAATAAGAGAAAAATGTCAGAATGAAATTTATAAAATATCAAAATACTGTTTACCAGTACGAGAACTGAGGCACATTGGGTTTAAAACACAAGAGTAAACCTGTTAGTAGGTTGACTAATTACTATGGATACGGCTCTGGAACTTGAATATCAATATGATTCATGTCGGTTCTATTTACTAAAAATGTGAAGAGAGGAGAGAAACAGAGAATGAAGGAAGACAGAAGGATGGAGAGCGATAGAGAGAAAAAGAGAGGAGTTATTTCTTGATTAGAACAGAATAAGTTCCCTTAGCCCTTGTAAAAATTGAAGTTGAAAAAAGGAAGAAAGGATAAGTGTAGTAAAAAAAAAGGCAAAACTGTTTAGATGAACGACTGTCTGACTTTTGTAAGTAATTTCTGGCAGTCTCAAGCAGCAGACTATTATTTTTTACTCTCTAACAAATATTTTTGTCTATATGGGAAAAGCAATTTATTGTTATTTATAGAGCTATACTTGGGATGGAGAATTTGTTCTTGTTATAAATTCAATAGAACCTTTAATATTTCAATTGAACAAAACTCTAGAAAGGTTGACTGAAACAAGGGTATGATAAAAATACCATGAGCCAAACCAGGCAAATGTGATTTCTTTTACTTCACACTTTATGCCTATACTGGTATAGGCTGGTTTGTCAGGTCAGTAATTTCTTCTGGATAAGGAAATGTGCTCTATTTATTTTTACCATGCATTATTTAGAATGAGGTAGTTTAGTTCACTGCAGGTACAAATGCTCTAGAAATATTTTTCTTAGATATATTTAATGAAGATACCAGAGATTATTGAGTCCGAGAGAGAGACAGAGGGACTTGTCTTTCGGACACAGGGCAATGCAAAGGAACCTTGACAAATGACAGGTCTAAGTCAATATAAAATTCAAGATGATTAAAGTTATACTTAATAATATATTCCATTGATTCATTTTGTTTTACTCTAAAGGAAATTTTATTGTAACTATTATTACTCCTCAGATTAGATCATCCTTTAATTCCTCTGTTTCTTAGTTTCTTGGAAAGTACAAGCCAAGATTGATTCAGAAAGAAAAATGCTCCAAAATGGAAGAGTAAAACAGTTTACTGTAGTCACAAATGAAACTATAAAGAGTAACTTTAAAATGCTGTCAAAGAACTACTTTTGTAATAGACTTTAATCCAGATTACTAGCCAAAGTAAATTTTTCAAAGTTTTATAAAATAAATTCAATTATACATAAATTGTTCAAAGGAAAAAAGGAAATGTTTGCAAATTGATTTAAAAGAAAAACTATTTCTGATAACAAAATCTTACAAAATGGTATAATAAGAAAGCCATAAATCAATGTCATGAACAGTGAGAATCAGTAATTTAAAGTAACACTGAGTAAATCAAACTAAATAGTGTATTATGAATGATTCACCATAAGTAAAGTTTTTAAGCAAATTAAAAGCTGTTTTACCATAGGAAATCTAATAGGTAGAAGAAAAGCAATATTTTTTAAATTATTGATAAATGTCCCTATATTCTATGAAACTTTTTCATTGAAAGTTCATTAATGAATTTTAGGAACAATGAATTTATAAGAATAGAGGGAATTTTCTTTAATTTGTTTGTTTTCAGGCCTTAAACAAAAGAGCCATTTGGCAATGATTAGGGGCTCCTCCTGGCACAATGTTTATAGGGCACTCTTTGAGGGAAGCATATTGGTACTGGAGATCAAATCTAGGCTTCCTACATGAAAAGCATGTAACCTTGCCCATTATTTATCTTTGCAATCAAATTTGATTTGATATAGAAACTCAAATTAATCGAGACAACATCATTGTAAGAGTAAAATAAAAAGGCATTATTATTAAAGCCAAGAACATAAAAAGAAGTTTACTATCATCATTGATTTTTATTATTGTTCTGGAAATGATAAAAAGTAAATTTAGTGATAAAAAGTATGTTAATTGGAAAGTACTTTAAGAGAGGATTATTTGAAGATTATAGGGCTGTTTATTGAATATATGATTAAAATGCACCTGAAATAAAATTGCTCTTCAATAAAAATGAACTTATAAAATGTATGCAGTAATTGTAGCAAATATAAATGATCTGTAACTAAATTTAAAGAAAAATTTAGATCTATTTGTGAGTAAAACTAAATGTTTTCACTCGGCATTATAACAAGAGTTTGAATAAGTAGATAAAAATAGCCAGACATTTGCCAAATTGAGATCACAAAATTTTCATTCCCTTAAATCAACATAAAACTTAAGATTATTACAAAAGGAGCTCAAAGAGGGTAGCCTTGCATGTGATCAACTCAGATTCAGTCTCCAGGGCTCCATATGGTCCTGTGAGTTTCCTAGGCATGATCCTGCACACAGAACAGGAGTAAGCCCTGAGCAACACAAGTATGGCCCCAAAACAAACAAGAAAAAAATGTTAAGATTATACTTCTCAACTTATTTTAGATGTAACATTTATAAAGTGAAGCTCAAGTTTTTCTCTAAGTGGAAATATATATCTAGAACAGGCTTTTGAAAAGCAAAAGAGGAAAATATTTATGCTGCACAATATTAAAATATTCTACTTAAAAATAATAACCTTGGAGGCTGGATAGATAGAATAGCTGTAAGACTTTTGCCTTACACACAGTCAATTCAGGACGGATGGTTGTTCAAATCCGGGCATCCTCTATGGTCCCGCGCGCCTGGCAGGAGTGATTTCTGAGCTCAGAGCCAGGAGTAATCCATGAGCACTGCCAGGTGTGACCCAAAAACCAAAATTACAAACAAATAAACAAAACCTTCTTTTACACCATTCCACAAATGGAATACAGATTTGTGGAAGTTTGAAGAGTCCAAAAATTGTTTTTAAAAAAGGTGACTTCAAATCGGTGGGAAAAGCCTCACCTTGATCTGTGAGGTGAGACCAAATCTAACAGAAATTTATGCCCATAAGTTTCATGTTCAGTTTCAGTACAAAAACACAATGAGATGAGTAGCATTTAAAATGATGAAGTTGAGGTCTCTATGCTTCATAGATCAAATAGAGAATAAATGATCTTAGAAGGACAGGGAGCTCTACACAAGTATTATATCAGCTCAAGTTCTTAGAAATGACTTTTCCTCTGAATCCACTTGGATGAAAACCCACCAGAATTGAAAAGGACTTGATAAAGCAAGGAACAGCCAAGAATTGTATATCCTTATGCTTCTATAATAGTCTGATTAGAAAAGAAAATAGTTGATAAAATAATCCCGGGGTCAAGCAAAGTTATAATTGCATGTTTGTAGTTGTACAGATTAAATATTTGTTAGTAAATTATATCTAGTTCATTATATATTTGAGACTCAACTCTTTATTTATTTATTTATTTATTTATTATAAACTCAACTCAACCCTTTATTTTTTAGGAGAATTCCACTAAATCAGTTAGTTTTTTTTTCTTATTAAAATATTTAGTAGTTTTCAATATTCTTTGTCAACTTTTCTTGCTCACTAAATACCATTCTTTACTTAGGACATTCTAAATACCCTATCCACTCTCTTATTGCTCTAGTCCTGAAAGCTTTTTCTATGTTTAGTAAGCTTTCATCATTTTTTCTAAACAAACAAAAAAAAAATCACAAGAAAATGCAACTGTAAGATTCTCAGGAGAAAATGAGCATAACATTTTGAAAATATTTTATGATGATTAAGGTAACATGATAACATTTATTTTGTCATATATGTTTTAACTATTATATTTATTTAAGTACTGGTGTTTCTTGATAAATCTCAATGTCTATGTTCAGCTTAGTTATCCTGTTTAGTAGTAAATTCACAGCCAATGTCCAATCTCTATACTTAGCATATTTAATATGTAAAGAAATATGATTAACTCCTATCCCAGCAAATATACTTTTCACCACCTTCTGCGCTTCAGTAAATGCCACCATTAATCAAGTTTCTAGCTTCAAAGATTTACATATAACCCTGTATTTCTCTTTTCTCACATTCGTAAATCCTATCGACTCCTACTTCTTGGTGATTCTCTTCTTTTTTATTTAAGTTACTCCTGCTCTAACTTAGCTTCAACCATTTCTGACATTAACAGCTAGAAAATATCCATTGATGCAAAACTGCCTAGTAGCATCCACTGAAGCTGAACATGTGCATAGCCTATGACCTTGCAATTTAACATGCATTAAACAAAAGATCTGCACTAGAATCACATTCATAATAGCCCCAAATTGGAAACTATCCAATCTTATCTACAAATAGAATGTATAAATCAATGTATGCTATAATCATAAAATTCTATACTATACTGCAATGAAAATGAATAATTCACGACTACGTATAACAATATAGATAAATTCCATAAACATTAGGTCAAGATAAGAAAATTGATGGTAATGAGATTACAGACTATGATTACATTTTTATAGAGTGCAAAAAAAAAAAAAGAAAAACTAAACAATGCTTTTAGAAGTTGGGATATCTTTGAAAAATAGGTGTCAGGGTGGGGGGTGGAGAGATGGAAGTTATTGTACATGAGAAGAAAAAATTGTGAGGTGACAATATTATTATGTTTCTTAATTTTTTTTTCCTTTTTGGACCATACCAGGTGACACTCAAGGGTTACTTCTGGCTATGTGCTCAGAAATCGTTCCTGGCTTGGGTGGGCCATATGGGATGCCAAAGGATCTAACTGTGGTCCTTCCTAGGTTAGCGCGTGCAAGGCAAAAGCCCTACAACTTGTGCCACTGCTCCAGCCCCATGTTTCTTAATTTTTATAGTAGTATTCAGTGTGTTAAAATTTCTCAACTCAAATATTTATGCATATTTTCTTTTTTGTTTATTTGTTTTGTTTTTGTTTTGGGGCCACACTCAGGAATGCTTAAGATTTACGCCTGGCTTTGCACTCAGAGATCACTCCTGGAGAGTTTGAGAGGCCATCTAGGGTACCTAGGATTGAACCCAGGTCTGATGCATGCAAGCCAAGTGCTCTACCCACTTTCTATTTCTCTTATCCCTAAACATTTTCAGTATGACTGTCAAGATTTAATTATTTTTATAAAAATAGTTCATAAACAAATGTAATAGACAAAACTATAAGATTCTCAGGAGAAAATAAGAAAAATATTTGAAAATATTTTATCATGACTAAGATAACATGGTGTATCATAGTATTAATATTTATAGTTTTGGTGTGCAAAATTACTATATCTAATATCTCCAAATTGTCAAAGTTCCACCGTTGTTCCTATGTCACTTCTAGTCTATACCATCTCTACCATTTCTCAGCCTACTATCCCTACATCTTGGCATCTCAGTTCTGTTATCAGAGACCCAGCATTCATTTATATTTTCTATTACCCATTCCCTTTGTTTCTTTATAAACTCCCATGCATCAGATCATCTGGCATTTGTCCTTCTACATCTGATTTATTTCAATTTTCTCCCTTTCCCTATGAGTTAGAGCAAAAAGCAAGATTTTATTTTTTCTTATGGCCGGATAGTATTCCATTGTGTAGATTATAATGATCCTTATTTAAAGATATGCAATTGGACATTTGGATTCTTTCCAGATCTTGGTTATAATAGTGTTGCAATGAATATAGGTGTGAATATTTTATTTTGAATCAATGTCCTTGCATTTGAAGGACAGATTCCACTTGATCATATGGTAGTTTTCTTTGTCTTTGACTTTGGGTTTGGTATTTAGTCCTGATCATTATTTATTCCCAATCAATGTTCATGTGACTTTTGCTCCTGGTACCATCCAATTTCTTTTTCCCTTAATTTATGAGGCAGAAAAAGATTCAAGTTCTGTGGTTCTGTTGGAAAATAAAATGAAAAAAAAAAAAAAAACTGGGAGGAATCCATCTTGGAGCTATCAATATCAATGTAAATGAAGAAAATGGGGGGAAAAGAGAGAGAAAAATGAAGAAGCAAGAGAAAATACACAACAACCACAATAAACAACTACTAAACAACAACACAAATAAATGGAAGGAGGGCTGGTGTGGTAAGGTTTTGTGCCTTTTTTTTTTTTTGCATGGGCACATTAAGTATTGGGGAAATTTGAAAGGGAATTCCCTTGGCCTAAGAGATACAGAGTTTCTCCATCTTTAAAATATATTATCATAAGAACAACTACAGGCTTCAGGAGTGATTTCTGAGAGCCAAAAAAAATCATTATTCTAAGTGAGAATATTTAGGCAAAAAGTTAAAAATATTGAATGATTTAATTAATTTATATTAAATTACCCAACTAGGAAAATATATTTAGATAAAAAATAGCTTAGTATTTGTCAGGGTTAGAAATGAAAAGGTATGGGGAATGATTCTCTTAATGGGTTCATGATTTATTTATGGGTAATGTATGTCAGGGGTTAGTGATGCAAATAAACAGTGGTGATGATTGCACAACTTGTGATGAAGCTTAATATTATTTAATTAAATTTTCTTGACATATAATCTTAGTTTCAACAAAGCTGTTACCTTTAAAATATTATATGGATATCTCACATTGCTGTTCATAAGCTGTGTGTGACTGTTCTCTGGATCCCATTGTTCTGGAAGACTCAGCATACCACTTTCCTCTTCAGCCCAGGACATGCCCTGACAGATCCATAATGCTGACACTGGCCTATTTTTTGTCATGTAGGTGTGCCAAGGGCTCTCACTGTCCCTTTTTCCTGACTTGGTGTCCTGTGTCCTCTGCGATTGCTCTATGGGCTCTCCACACCGCCCCCCTCCTCTTGAGAGATGGATGGTAATGCATTAGCATGACAATTTCACCCCCTCAATTCCACTAGCTCAAACTGATGCTGGTTTTACTATCTTGCTTCAAATACCTCCATAACTACTCTCTATGCAAATGAAATTATTAGATATTCACTGTATGAACACTTAAATAGCTAGCATCTTGGGCACAGAGATTGTTAGATAAACAGTATAAGGAATAACAGTTTACTGAAATATAAAGAAACAGACAATCGGGAATCTGAAAATCAAATCATAATGCCACAAATATTTAAGAACAATGAAAAGGCAACAGAATGCACATGCTCTGGCAGAGAGGGACACTAGTCCCAGCAAATCATTGAGTTCAAGCCTCATCAGTGAGGAATTTAAGTCATTGCTCCATGCAATGACCATGGAAATAAGTCAGTCATTGGAAGAACAATTCAACCAACTGAAAGATGAACTGATCAAGATATCACAGTCATACAATGGAATTAAAGGCATTAAAAAATACAATAGCAAGCTACAGCAACAGAATTAAACAGAAAGGATACTGTATTAGTGGTGTTGAAAACAAAGTAGTAGCAATCACTAATATTGAAGTGGCAAAACAAAAAAAAAATAATGGAAGGTTATATGAGATTTATGATAAATAATAGCAAAAGAAATAATTATGAAATAAAGTATACCAGAAAAGAGGAAAAAGAGTAAGGGGAAGAAAGACTGGTAGAAGAAATAGTGAGAATTTTTCTGTTCTCTGGAGAGAGATACCTGCACAGATTCAAAAGGCCTCCTCAATAGCACCAAACAAAATATATTTAAACAAAACAAAACCAAGACACACAGTCATCCAAATGGTAAAATCTAATAATAGAGACTACTTAATGCAGCAAGAGAAGAAGTAGAATGCTTGTCTCACATACAGGCAGGGGATGTTAAAAAGGGAGATGGGGAGCATTGGTAGTGGGAATATTGCACTGGTGAAGAGGGATTTTTTTTTTGTGTGTGTGTGTGTGATTGAAACTATCAGAGTCCTGTAACAGAGCAAAAATTGAACCATGGGGAAATTTATAGCAATGCAGGTAGGCCTACATTAAGAAAGAAGAAAAAGCACAAAACAACAACCTAAACACACATCTCAAAAATCTGGAGGACATTGAGACCAGAGAGGCAAGAATAGTTCAACATATGCAAATCATTTTACATAGTGCACTACATTAATAAAAGAAAAGATAAAAACCATATGATCATGTTAATTGATGCAGAAAAAATTTTGACAAGATATTATATCCAATTATGATAAAAACTCTCAACAAGAAAGGGGTGAATGGAGATTTTCTCAAGATAGCAACAAACCTACAAGTATATTCTTTTTTATATAGGTATTTCTTTTTTTATATTTATTTAAACACCTTGATTACAAATATGATTGTACTTGGGTTTCAGTCATGTAAAGAACAGCCCCCTTTATAGTGGAAAAATGAAAGCATTTCTTCTGGAGATCTGGCATTAGTTAAGAATACTCACTATCTCCACTTCATTCAATATGTACTAGAAATCCTGACTATAGTAATCAGACAAGAAAAATAATTAAATGAATCCAAATTAGAAAAAATAAGTCAAATGATTACTACTTTAAGAAGACATGATAATATATACAGAAGACCCTAAAGAGTCCACAGAAAAGCTCCTAGAACTAATAAAATGGTACAACTAAGTAATAAAGTATAAAAAATATACAAAAGTTCCTATTCTTATATACAAAAATGAATCAGAAGAGAAAAAGATCAAGGAGTCTAGTTCATTTAAAATAATATTCAAAATAGATATCTAGAAATCAACTTAACAAAATATGTGGGTGATCTATACCCTGATAGCTTTAAATAATATAGGAATGAGAAAGAAGACCTTCAGAAATGGAAGAGTGTTCAATGCTTGTGGATTGGAAAATTAAAAATGTTAAAATGACTATCTTACCTAATTTATTATGTAGATCCAATTTATATTACGTTCTTCAAGGGCCTAGACAAGTGTATAAGTTTATATGGAATTGTTAGAGACCACAAGAAGCCAAAAATCTTATGAATAATAAGAAATGTGGAGGTATCTCAGTATCTAATTTGGAAATTTATTGTAAAACTATAGTGATCAAAACTGCCTGGTAATGGATTAAAGATAAGATCTATGATTGCTGGATCAGTAGAGAATACCCAATGACAAAACCCTATCAATATATTTTGATAAAGAAGTTGAGAATATAAAATGAAGTAAAGATATTCTCTTTAATGGATAATGTTGAGAAAACTAAAAAACTACATGTAAAAAATAAAAGCTCAATTCAAACGATTTTGTTTTTGTTTTTGTTTTTGGGCCACACCCGGTGACACTCAGGGGTTACTCCTGGCTATAGGCTCACAAATCGCTCCTGACTTGGAGTACTATATAAGCACAGGGTGATGGAAAAAGGGTCTGTCCTGGGTCTGTCCTGTCCACGTGCAAGGCAAACACCCTACTGCTGCGCTATTGCTTCGGCTCCCAAACATAATTTCTTACAGAAAATCAATCCCAGGTGGATTAAAGACCTTGAGATTCAACAGGAAACTATATAGTACATCTTCAATGATCTGATACCACTTGTAAAGACAATAAACTAAAAAAATAAATGAAAGTATCAAATTTAAGTCTGCAGGGCAAAAGAAACATGAGCTAAAATTAAGAGATAGATAAAGAAAGAGAAAAAATATTTGCATTTAGAACATCATATTGAGACTTGATATTCAAAGTATATAAGGTACTCACAAATATCAACAAAAATTTTAAAACTCTCAAAAATGGGATATGAATATGAATTTATATGAATATAAATGAATAGACACTCTCAGAGGAAGACAAGCAGATTGACAATAGATTCATGAAAAAAAATTATCAGCATTGCTTATCATTAGGGAAAACCAAGCCAAGATAACAATAAGATATCTCACACCAGTGAGAATGACACATATTAAAATAGTAGGAACAATCTGTGCTGTTGGGGATGTGATGTAAAGGGAACTCTAAATCACTGCTGGTGAAGTGTTGTTTGACTCAACAACTGGGAGAAATGATATGAGAGTTCTTAGTAAACTTAAGATTGTGCTACCATAATACCCAGAAAGCCTGGAATGACTCCTGAGCAATGCCAGGTTGGTCCAAATCCAAAAATAAATAAATTAGAAAAGAAATTTTTGAAATAATCTATAATGGCAAAAGTAATTTTGCATATAACTCTATGCTAAACTTCTTTTATTGAGATCACATTATCAATGAATGATTTATGACACAGTAAAATACTTTTGATTTAATGGTAAGTGAAAGTATATAGAAATTTCTGATTCTTATTTGAAAGAGTCAGAACAAGACAGAAAATCAAATTAATGGAAAGTATTTTAAATGACTTTCTAGTAACTCTGAAATTTTCAATGCATCTATTAAAATGTAAAGTAAAAATAATAAAAATAAAAATAATATTCTGGATCTAGTTTGTTTACCATTAGAACTCTTACATATCAAGTTTTGTAGTTGGTATTCCACTTACTATACCTACATTTAGATTTCTTTTATCAATTTCATTTGAGTTCAATTAAACAAATATTTACAGAGTTCCTTTATAATGGGAGACTGTTCTCTAGGTGCCACAGTAAAAGAAAAAGTGAGTACATAAGAACATAAAACAGAAAGAAGCATTGGCCACTGAATCCTAGTTGAGTAAAATAAGAGAAAAAAGATGTAAAAGGAGTAAGGATGAAGTACTGGCACAGTGATGAGAACAAAAAGGTAGATGCTTGATGCTTCTGTCATTTGGAACATTTATGAATAAAAGTGAAATATTTATTATGGCTTGTAAATTGCTCAAAGAGAAAAATTACTGATAGAGAAGAGGATGCAAAGACACACTTCAAGCCTTACTCCTATACATTAAATTGTGAGATGAAAATAGGCTGTAACTAGGAAAGGGGGTACATATTTACTGCTGAAACCTATGCACCCAGTATCTTGTAGGTTTATAATGAAAACTTGGAGCAGAAATGAATAAACTCAAGTATAAGTATAGAAAAAGACAGGGCCCGGAGAGATAGCACAGTGGCGTTTGCCTTGCAAGCAGCCGATCCAGGATCAAAGGTGGTTGGTTCGAATCCCGGTGTCCCATATATCCCCCGTGCCTGCCAGGAGCTATTTCTGAGCAGACAGCCAAGAGTAACCCCTGAGCACTGCCGGGTATGGCCCAAAAACAAAAAAAAAAAAAAAAAAAAAAAAAAAAAAAAGAAAAGAAAAGAAAAAGAAAAAGACAGATAAAATTTGGTAGAGAATTATAAATAAATCACATTTTTAAAGAAAGGTGTTTTTGATAGGTTCAAAAATTCTAAAGGTCATTGGACAGTTAAGTACAGTCCAAATCTTGTCCCAACTTGCATACCTGATGGAGGAAAAATAACTTTTCACACTGGAAAGGTTTGTTCTGGAACAGTTTGGAGTCAGATGTGGAAAACATTCTTAGTGGAAGGTTCTTAATTAAGTTGAAGAGTTTATATGAGGTTCCAGGAGAAGATCGTCTTTCCATGTTATCCAGAGGAAAAAAGAAGGTGAAGAACTGCAGTAAGTGAAAGAGAGAGGAGGGAAAGATAGAATAAGGGAACTAGAAAAACTAGAAAAAAAGAAACATAAAATTAAGAGGTAAGCCTGAAAGCAATAAAAGGTTAAACTAAAACTGAAATGAAATCAATTCTCATCTTGTTGACCCATATTCTGAGAGCTTATGTGGTTAGATAAGGTTGCTTTTGCATCACCACTTCTAATATAATTGGATGACCAACCAGGTACCATTTTGTTTTCTTTCTCCTAAGGATCAGGATTTGGACTCATGATTTAGAAGTGTACTATTATAAAAGCATACTTTACACTTACAGAATATTTATGCCACTTTGGGGACTATTCTAACATGTTAATATGTTGATTAATTTTATCTTCCAACAACTTCATTGAGATAGATATTATTCATAGCACCCCTTTTTAGATGAGATAATGGATAGATTAAGGAACTTGCCCAAGATTCTATAGCTTGCGAGTGGAGGAGTGGTGAAACTTTTCAGGCAATCTGATACTAGAACCAATGCTTATTTCTACAGTATCCTGTCTTTCTAAGTATTTTTATTTTATGACAGTCTCCATATATTTACAAATATTTTGGCTGATTCCACAATAATTTGAATATCATCTAATAAAAAGTATCATTGGGATATTATCTTTGGATACAAGACTCATTAGGAAATTGTATACTCTAAACATGCTTTTGAGAAGTGCCTGCCTGAGTCCACATTAGATGGGAGAGGAAGAAGCTAAGAATAACCAATTCAACCATTCAGAGCAACCAAAGCTACCCTAGCTACTATGGGTAGAACCTACTTCTTACTGCAAAGTGACATCCACTGCTACACTGTTTGAAGAGAAAGATGAATAAACCTACACCGAAACGGAGGGTTGATTGGCAGCTTTAGATTTAGTTGTCATCAGATAGATGAGGAATCCATCATCACCAGCACAGAGCCAAGAAGCAAAGAACCAAATGACAGCTGTGGTGTAACCAGTAAAATAATTGCCTTCACATCATCTTCACATTTGATTACAATGCTGGAACACAAAACTAGATTAAACAAAATCAAGAAAAAAAATCCTATCAAGTATTGTTTTAGATCATAGTGCTTAGAAGACAGAAACAAACCACAAATATAAATCTGGGGGAAACCCAAATACTTGGAATTTGAATAACACACTACTGAGCAATCATTGGGTCAAAGAGGAAGTCAAAGGAGAAACAAAAATGTTGCAAATCATAGTAAAACACAAATAGTAAAACACAGCTATTATAACTTGTAGAACACAGCAAAATCTGACAAGATAATTCAAAATGCTATTAACATTTATCATGAAACAATAGCAGATAAAACAAGTAATCAACCTCACATCTCAAGAAACAAGAAAAACAATAACAGAGGGTGCTCAAAGTAAGAATGAATGGAGAAATAATAAATATCTGAGGAATAATTGTTAAATGTCCCTTTAACAATTTCAGAAAGTGGGACTTAGAAAAGTTATTAGACTAAATCAAAAAAAGAAAAGAAAAGAAAGAAAAAACTAGACCCTTATCTCAGACCACATAATGTTAATTCAAAATAGATTAGAAACCTTAATATGCACTTTGTATCTTTAAAATACATTGAGAAAAACCTAGAACTATTCACAATATTGACTTTAGAAGAGTTTTTAATAATATCAACCCATTGACAAAGAATGACATTTCTTTTTCATACATTATTATAGCTAGTGAACTAATGATTAGTGAGTGATAGATAGGTTTATGGGTAAAAGAATAGACCATCTTGTAAGTTCTTTTCCATGAAGAGAATTTGGGAATTTCTCTCCTATTTTAAGGGGAGATATCTTAAACAGCTGGCAGAAGCACATGGGTTGCATGCATGAGTTCCCAAGTTCCTTGATCCTTGGCACTGCATGCCTTCACTTTCCACACTAGACACCACCAGATATGCCCTTGAAGGACTGCAGGTATCACCAGATTTGGACCTGATTATTCTCAGCACTATGGGGTTAGGAGAGCATCACATTTCTGGGATTGAGCATTGAACTGTCCAATATGATTGTCTAAGTACTACCAGGATAGTATCCTAGTCCTGACATAGATTGAGAGCATCCTTCCCTGAACCCTCTAATAGAAAAGAATTACTTAGGAAACCTTATAGAGAAGTAGGAAGACTAGTCCAGAGACTTCTGTAGTCAACCAAGAGGCACAGAATGGTGCTGGCTGAGAGGATGGTTAAATTTAAGACACAGTTTAGCTTTATAGCCAGTAGGATCTACTAATGAACTGGAAAATGTGGTTAAGAGAAAGAGATATGATGCCTAGAATTTTATAAAAAAAATTGAATGACCTTGAGATAGAAAGTTAAAAAGTTGTTGATAATCTACAACAAGCTGTACAAATGGGGACCATTTACACTAGTATTTTGAGGGGAGGGAGGTAAAGGAGGGAGATATGGGATGCATGCCAGGAACAGGGGTGGAGGGAGGACAACACTGGTGGTAGGAATGCCCTCATTTATTGCTACTATGTACCTTAAATATTACTTTGAAAATTTGTAATTCACTTTGGCCTCAATAAAAATTAAAAAAAAAAAGCTGTTGATGGTTGAGCTTCAGTCATACAATGTTCCAACACATATTCCTTCACCAGTGACAATATCCTGTCACCAGTTTCTCCAGTTTCCCTCCCATCGCCCTTTACCACAAGCCTACTTCTAAGCCAGACACTATTCTTTACTCAGTTTCAACATTTCTCTGTCTCTGTCTCTGTGTGTCTCTGTCTGTCTGTCTGTCTGTCTTTCTGTCTGTCTGTCTGTCTCTCTCTCTCTCTCTATATATATATATATATTTTTTTTTCCTTTCTTTCCTTTCAGAACAATACCCAAAGGCCATTGAAGTGGCAGGGGTGTGGAAATGCTATTAGATCAGAAATGCCTAGATTTTTGATGAGCAAATTGATAGACAAAGATTGTCTTTACAATAAATGAGAGATCAGGAGAAAATAAGGCTTAGTTAAAAGAGATTTGGAACATTGGTGATTGGAATGTTGCACTGGTGAAGGGGGGTGTTCTGTACATGACTGAAACCCAACTACAATCATATGTGTAATCAAGGTGTTTAAATAAAGATTTTAAAAAAAAGTATTCCTCAAAGAAAATTAAAGGTCGGGGTCTGATATAACCATGCTGGGATTATGTTACTATGTAGTACTGTGTTACTATGTAATACAAACACTTTTGCATAAAGAAATACCTTGGCTTTCAAAAGATAAAAGATTTATCTGATTATGGTTACTTAGGGTCAGTCTTGACAATCAAACCCAAGGATCCTGATTTCTGGGCTTGACATCTACTGAAGGCTCATTAGTGCTGCACTTTATAGAATTTATCTAATTCAATATCCTTTAACAATTCCATGTGCTGAAAAAACTATTTCACATTTTGAATAGGGAAATTAAGTCTTAGTTAAGTAACTCATTCTTTTTACAAATACATCGTAGTGAAATTTCTAAGTAGAGAGTAGGATGATAGTTATAGTTTATAGTGCCAGTTTATATGTAAAATATAGTTTGTATTTATAGTTAACAGTGCAGTGCCAACCCTAAAGCATTGTGAAGGAATTTTATTGAAAATGCAAAACTTACTTAGCTATGATTTCCCACATGTAGAGCTAAGGCTTGCACCAGATAGTTTAAAATAGCATGTGGGGGAGACTCAAACATATTGGTAAAACCAAAATAGATTTTATTTAATTTTTCTAATGTATTGCATTTCATGCTGTCATGAGAGATAAAGGGCTTGGAAGAAAATTAATAGTCTTTATAATGTCACTGTTTGTTACTTAGTACCGTCGTCTATGCTAATGTTTTAAAATTGATTTTGTGATCATTATTTCTGTGCCTAATCAGTTTTATAAATTAAACTTAAAGTTCTGTTATTCTAGGTCATCCTTATCCCTTTACAAAGGGCTCTGTCCCTTGCTCTTTCTATATATCACTTTCAAGAGTTGATTCGCCTATTCGGAATCTAACATCTGAATCTCTTTGCTACACACCAATGATTTCCCTTCCATATCTGTGTTGCTAATACTGCCCTTGTTGTTTCTAAAATCAATGTTCGGTAATAAACTAGTTCCTAATACTCTATGGAAAAAGATGCTGTTTCTGATTTCTTACTGACAAAAGAGACTATTTGGCAATACCAAAGTAGCTTGATAGAATACCTACTCATTAGACCACATTCCCAGTTTGAGGAACTGTATCAAATAAGCCCCAAATCACATTCTGTCAGTGATTTCCAAATTTAGTGTGGTCATCTAAGTTACCGATAGAGTTACCAAGTCATCCACATCAAAGATATTATTTAGAACATATGTTTTAGCCTAGCACATTTGATTAAAGTTATTAACATACATTTATTAAAAATAAGTTTGAGTACAAATGCTACTATAGCAAATGCCAACTTAAATTAAGCAGATTCACTCTCCTTTTTAACCAGACCACTCAATTTCAACTTAGGTCATAAAAAACAAACCATGTACCTTTTAAATTATGTGCCAATCATATTCTTGACCACTTGATATGTTATTTCCAAACACTGTTGCTTCCACTTGAAGCTGTTATCAGTGCCGGTGATTAAATTAATGATTCTTTACTAAAATTAGTTTTCCTCTTTTTCTTTTCTTCTGAAAAAGACACAAGAGACAAGTGAAGAAAATCCAGACATGTGTATTCCATTTGAAATCCATGATTAAAAAGCTTAAAAATTCAAGTCAACGTAAAAAAAAAAAAACTTTTATTTTAATACTCTGGAAGGTTTCAGTGAACTCCATTATTTTCACTCACTATTTGCTTGAATAATTTAGGCAAGAAAGCTAAATTATACATAAAGTGTACAGTTAGAAGAAAAAGTTCATGCACAGCCCTAGGCTATAGCCTCTCCTAATGATGTCTGAAGTCAGTGAAAAGAACTCGTTAGACTGAGAGTAATTTCTCAAGGTTTAATTTTTTTCTTAAAGCAATAATGTTCATATAAGAAATCTGACAAATAATACACTAAAAGAAAAGCTACAGAAAGAGAGTCTCCCTTAAGACCTCAGACTCCCGTAAAACTTCCATTTATTTTCATGTAAAAAGGTTTGCTTTCCACAACACCCAGGAACATGTTTGTTGGCAGTTTCCAGTGATCTAATTCAACAAGGGAAAAATAATTGTCTGAATTGAATAGAGTTCTTATTTGGCATTCATCAGTATTCTGGAGTTATGGAGTTAAAAGGAGATTGCTTCAGGCTTAGAGGATGAACTAAAAATCTACTGTGGAAAAGGGATCAGCGTTCACTCACTGTGTTATCATTTGAACAAGCAGTTGCCACTTGCTAAAGTATTGCACATCAGGGAGTGATACATTTAATTCACATTTTATGGATTTACTAAAATGCTCACATTCCCCTTTAAGTGTAACAACAAATAATCCATCTGCTGAAGATGACAGGACTATAAAAATGGTAGTAGAAGTAACCTTTGGATTTTGAGACTGCCTTTGTTCTAAGTTTACACTATCTTAGGAATTTGAAGATCCAGTTTTAGCCCCTTTATTTTACAGATGAAGAACATGAGATGGGGGGGGAGGAATAAACTCAAGCCTGTGCAGCTAATGCATTTGTTCATTTATTTTCAAATGTTTATACATTTAGAAAGAAAGGAATTTCAAGTAGAGATATCAACATATGTAAAAATTTTTTAAAAAGTAAGATATGTGCATGGTGCCTTTGGAAACAGGGACATAGTGACTTAGGAAACATGACTTTTATCTGGTCACCACTCTTTTTCTCTAAGGCAGTATACACTATGGGCAGTATAAACCCCACAGATAAAAGCATAGAGATTCTAGAGCTTAAATTGCCTGAATCCTCAACATCTACCTGCAAGATCTTAAACAAGTCACTTGCTTCTTTAGGATTTATATTTTGCAAACAATCAAGCAATGGAGGTAATGACAGAATATACTTATTAAGGCTGTTTTTCAAAGGTCAATTATTTGTGCATATATAAGTGTCTACAGACAATGCTTGGAATATATAAGGACCATATAACTATAAGGTATTTTTTATTAATATCTTTATTTAAACGTCTTGATTAGAAATATGATTGTATTTGGGGTTTCGAGTCATGTAAAGAACAATAACTATTAGTTTGTAACATAAATATTAACGGAATGCAGAGAATTCCACATCAATTATGTTCCTTGGCCAATTTTGATCAGATAAGGTGTGAGTTGTTGATTCAGGTAAAAACATCTGTCATGCAATGTATTGTAATTTATGCAATCTTTTTTTAAAGAGATAAATTGAACATCAAAGTAGGGTGATTAGGAATCATGCAATGGGCAAATTAATACCTGGATCAACTAACTAGAAGGTTGAAAATATTTGAGAATATTCAGAAATAAGGTTAGTTATTATAGTTCCTAATAAAAATTCAAGTTATAAGGTCTAAGTAAACTGATAAATTATACAGTAATTTGTGCTTGTTAGTGTGCATAAGAAAACCTCAATTTCTAAAAACTTCTTACGTTGGTCCAATTTCAGCACGAACTCTCACTAAAACTAAGAAACAAACACAGGGGGAAAGAGTGTATAACCAGAAGCCTATTGCAAAATGCTCGCTATGCTAACTTGAAGGTGCTTACGCACACACCTGAAGGCCATTGAACGTTATTAAAGACTTGAAATAGTAAACTATCTTCGATCAAAGTTGCCATCAATTCTGTAGAATCATCCAAGCAACAATGTATATGGTAAAGGGAAAAATATTAGAGGAGATGAGTTGCAGATTTGGGGAGATAATTATAAAATTTTAAATAGATCAATGGTATTAATGGAAGAGATGGAAAGAAAAATTCATATCATAAAGATATTAAAAATTTGTTGATAGGGCTGAAGTGATAGCACAGTTGTAGGGTGTTTGTCTTGCACGTTATGGACTCAGGACCAAATCGGTTCAATCCTCAGCATCCAATATGATTCCCACATGAGCCTGCCAGGAGCAATTTTTGAGCATAGAGTCAGGAGTAACTCTTAAGCACTGCAAAGTGTGGTCCTAAAACAAACAAACAAACAAGAATCTGTTGACTTGATGTAGAGCACAGGGGAAGCAGCTAGAGGCAGTTCAGGCAGTTTTTAAGGAGATGTATTTGTAAAATGTGAATGAAAAAGGTCCATAAAACAATTGACAAAGATAAAGGAGACTCAAGAAAAAGAATAAAAGTGAATCCATAGGAAATGAAATTTCTAGGTAAAGAGAATGATCAGTAATAAGCAAAAAATAAAACTCATATAAGCATAGGGCGGAGTGGGGAAGTCCAGAAGTATAGAGGTTATTTAAAACAAAACTAAAGGAGAGAACAAAATAAAAAAATAGGGTATATTGAAGTGTGAAGGGGATAGAAAATAAAGGAAAATAGTAAATATACTCAAGAATCAAAAGAGGAGAAAATACAAGAAAATGTGAGATATACGCCTGGGATAGTTCAGTTGAAAAGTATTTACCATGCAGGTTGTGACCATGGTTTGATCCCTCTCATGTCTCAAGTGCTGAGTATAAAAGGTAATACTGTTGTTTTGGTATTTACAGTACTACAACACATTATGTAACTTCTGGTAACACTATAATCAAGTGCAGGAGACTACTACAACTAAAATAAATAAAGTTGAAGAGTACCTGCAACCAGCTATGCATGTTCCAGCTATAACAACAACAACAATAATAATAATAATAATAATAATAATAAATAATAATAATAATGTCAACATCAAAAAAAAGAGGGGAAACATGTTTTAAAAGAAAATGTAGGTTTAAATAAAAATTATTTGTCTTGGTACAAAAGTGTCTTGAGATAGCTAATGAAAGAAGTTAGTAATTTAGGAAAAAGGAGTTTTCTGGATAGATACCTGTGAGGAGATAAAAGAATATTTGTTCTATAGGACAAGTAGATGTTGTGAACTTAGGTAAGATGAAAGACATATTATTAATGGAAATAAGAGGGAAGGAGTAAAGGATGAAAATTGGTAGAGAGAAGTTTGTGGTGAAGGGATTCACATGTTTGAGGAATAATTAGAGTTTGAGGGAGTTGTTTTTCTTTTGGAAAGAAAGAAGGAAGAACTCTCGCTAAGAACAAAGAAGGAAAAACAGTGGTAAATTTGAATAGAAAATGAAATGGTGGACAATTGACTGGAAAGACCAAGAAAATTACTACCCAGGAATTTGTAGTAATATCAGATTATTTAAGAACTCAGTTGGAAAGCTTATAAATATGTACTGTAATATATATTTACTGTAAGCTACAATGTAAAGCCTCACTAAAATGCACTGTACTTCCTGATGTTTATTAAAAGATAAATTTTACAAAATTATGTAATATTACTCAATCTTTTAATGTAAAATATTTTGAGAGATATTAATAGGACAGGGTTTGTTGTCATGAGTGGATAAAAAAGAGCACAATATTTCAGAAATAAAGCAGTTAATATATAAGACCAAGGCAAGTCTCCTAATGTAGTCAGAGATTTTCTTTTCCTGGAATATCTCTGGATTTTTTGAAAAGTCGTAGAGCTATAACTAGAGGGTCCAACTTGTTATAACCTGGCACAAATACTTGCCAGGGCCATTAAATCTCTTTTGTCACTGTAGTTCCAACTGAGGCTAAAATTATTGAGGAAGTTTAATCACATTGTTCTTCAAATCCATTGTAAGACATTAATAACTTGCTGTGATATTAGCAGTTTTACATCTACCCCAGCATCATTTTGTTACATTAGTTTAATATTGCCATCATCATACAAAAGTAAAATTACTGAGCACTTTTTATATTGTTATATTAAAATCTAGTATGTACATGACATTAATATGGTTCAAATTCCATAAACTATGATTCATAATTCAAAGACATTTTAATTTTACTTTAGAATAAGAATGCAGATCTTTCTATTTCCAGAATTATGCAGCAGAAGAGGAAGTATCAAGGGTTTAGCATTAGTGAACCCTAGGGAAAACAGTTTAAAAGTAGTCCCTGTGCCTGACAACCAAATCCTGCCTTCTCTGGCAGGCTGGGCAGTGCTCACAGCCCAGCTGCATTAGAGTGAGTCATATAACTTTTTCTCTAAGGTGTAAGTAAATATTTTGTGCTTCATGGACCAAATGCTTTCAGTGGCAATGACCCAAGTCAGTCATGGTGTGTAAAAGTAGCCCTACACAATCTGTAAATGAGTCAGTGTAGCTAGATTTGATAAAAATATCATTTACACACTGAAATTTTTCTTTTCCTCTCCATCTTGCCCTCTAATCTCCTCTCTCCTCCTCCCCTCTAATCCCCTCTCCTCTCCTCCTCTCCCTCTCCCCTCTCTCTCCCCTCTCCTCCCCTCTCCTCACCTCCTCCTCCCCTGATCTCTCCTCTCTTCCCCTCTCCTCACCTCCTCTCCTCCCCTCCTCTCCTCTCCTCTCTTCTCCTCTCCTCTCCTCTCCTCCACTCCTCTCCTCTCCTCCCCTCCCCTCCCCTCTCCTCTCCACCTCTCTTCCTCTCCTCCTCCTCTCCTCTCTTCCTCTCCTCCTCTCTCTCTCTCTCTCTCTCCTCCTCTCTTCCTCTCGTCTTCTTTCCCTCCTCTCTCTCCTTCTCCTCTCCCTCTCTACTTTCATCTCCTCCCTCTCCTCCCCTCTCTTCTCCCATCTCCTCCCCTCTCCTCTCCTACAAAACAAGGGACTTGGTCTCCTGGCTATCTCCCAAGCCCCTAAAATTAAAATTTTTAATTATTAGATAGCTTTATTATGTCATAAAGCAATATTTTTTTCCTCCCAGGCAATCAAAAATGCATCAACCACTTTTAGTTTGAAAATGCAAAAATAGATGGAGAGTCAGATTTGGTACTCTGACTGAAGTTAACTGACCTGTGTGTGTTAGAAAATAATGTACCAAGACAGGATTCTCCAAGAAACACAGGTAGATTCAAGCTTTCTTATAAAATGTTTTTATTGAGTGATATCTGAAGTATTACCATCAAACTATGAAATGTGCCTATCAAAGTGGCAGGTAGAGGGATGGAGAGTGGGAGGTGCATAGAAAGGATCATGGGAACAGTGGTGGATGGAAATTGTAGGATTAGTGTTAGAATATTGTATACATAAGATTCATCTATGGATAATTTTATAAGTCACTACCTTTTACTAAATAAAATAATTAATTAAAATTATATGTTGATATGTACATTTCTAAACTAACTCTGAGAAGGAGTACATATAATTTTTCTTATTATAGTCTCTACTTCCTCTTTTTGCCAGTATCAGAAACCTGTGGGTGATTCTCACAATACCATGTGATTTGAATGAATGGTTAAAGAACCAAAGGAGGCATTTCATAACAAAGTTTATCATAAGTAAAATAATATTATTAATTAGTTTACACAAAGACACTTCAATGTTTTTCAATTTCTATTTAGGAGCAAAATACATTCTAAGAAGGAGGTTAAAATTGTGTTATTTACAAGAGGTGCCATCTCACACCACAGAGACTGGCACACATCACAAAGCACAAGAACAATCAGTGCTGGCAGGGTTGTGGAGAAAAAGAATTCTCATTCACTGCTGGTGGGAATGCAGTCTAGTTCAGTCCTTATGGAAAACAATATGGAGATTTTTCAAAAATCTGGAAATTGAGCTCCCATTTGATCCAGCTATACCACTACTAGAGATATACCATAGGAACTAAAAAAAGCAATACAAAAATCCCTTCCTCACATCTATATTCATTGCAGCATTTTTTACAATAGCCAGACTCTGGAAACAACCAAGATGCCTTTCAACAGAGGAATGGCTAAAGAAACTGGTACATATACACCATGGAATATTATGCAGCCGTCAAGAGAGATGAAGTCATGACATTTTCCTATACATGGATATATATGAAATCTATTATGCTAAGTGAAATAAGTCAGAGGAAGAGAGATAGACACAGAATATCTTTTTTTTGTTTTGTTTTTGGTTTTTGGGTCACAACTGGCAGTGCTCAGGGGTTACTCCTGACTCTATGCTCAGAAATCACCCCTGGCAGGCACAGGGGACCATATAGGATGCTGGGATTCGAACTATCATCCTTCTGCATGAAAGGCAAATGCCTTACCTCCATGCTATCTCTCCAGCCTCTCATCTATGGGTTTTAAGAAAAATAAAAGACACTGAAATAATTCCCAGAGATGAGGACCAGAAGAACCAGCTCAAGATATGAAGCTCACCACTAAGAGTGGTAAGTGCAGTTAGAGAAATAATTAAACTGAGAACTATCATAACAGTATCAGTGAGTGAGGGAAGTAGAAAGCCTGTCCCAGATTCAGGCAGGGGTAGGGGACGAGAGAGATGAGGCCATTGGTGATGGTAAATTGCACTGGTGAAGGGGGGTGTTTTTTTATGACTGAGACCCTACTACAATCATATTTGTAATCACAGTGTTTAAATAACAATATTATAAAAAAAAGAAGTAATCCTAATAGCTATTTTGATAGCAAGCCAAAAGTACCTATATAAGATTTAGTCACACTTTAGAGGGAAATCACAACTCTGAGCATTTCATAAGTTGAGCCAAGAAGGAAACTGGGGTCTGTGGACTGTTAAGGATGTGAAGCTATGCTGAGGAGTAGGGGAAATGGTGTAGGAAAAACCATTGGTTTTATCTTCCTTATATAACCTAGATAAAACCAGGTTTTATCTTCCTAAAAAAAAATAGGAGGGTCTTATCTTTCTGATTTTCTTTTTCTCTAATACTGCTAGCCATATCGTGAGAGAGTAGTCCAATATTCTTCTGTGATGAGACTAGAGAGACAAAGGAGGTGGCAGGAGTATAAACAGAAGGCAGGGAGGAATATCAGGTAAGACAAATCAATTGTCTGGGATACAATCAAAGGTAGATTGAGTTGTATGGTGTAGTTTACTAAACATGACCTAGTGTTTGCTTAGATGAGAAATGTAAAGTTTAATCCTAGAAAGAGGAAATGTGTCACTGTGATGAGTAGCACAAGAGAAATTATGAATAATAAAAACTAGAATATAGTTTCAGTTAATCCAAGTATTAAAAATAGTTGAGCCTTCTCATGATATTGTTTCAATGCTGTCAACAATTTTAATTACCTAAAATCAACTTAAGTTTTAAATCATTTGCAAATAATGTATTTCTATTTTATTTCCCAGGACTAAACCTTTATGTGGGGTTTTCAAAAGCTCTGTCTTCAAATTAGTTCAATCATATTCACTATCTAAAAAGACACAGGGCTTTCTTTGATTCTCTATTTTTTGGTATTTGTCCTTTCTGTTTTTCTCTCCCATCCTACCATATCTTGTCATTAGAAAATAAGGAACAAACCAAGAATTTCTGATACATGAAACACAAGTGCCCCCTTTTTTCCCTTTAATCCTCCTAAAAATGTGGTGGTGTGTGTAAACAACCCAGAGGCTCTGAGACCCTGAGATCAACTTCATCTGTGCTCCTGGCTTTTTTTGTATTTTTCCGTCATTTCTTTTATTTAAGCTATAACTGAGAAATGACATCTTTTAGGAAATCCATTTAAACCCCAAGCTTTCAAACAACTAGGTTTAGATTTGCCCAAGGGACATGAGGAAGTGGCCTTGGAGCTCCTTCTTTGTAGGGCATGTCTCTAGAGACCCCAGTCTTTCCTGTAATCTCCATGGGCTCTTTGCAGAAAGCCATATTTCTTCCAAGCCTTTCTTTTCATCCCTGTCTGAACCTGCCTTCATCTTCCTAATGGCTAATTAAAAAATTACAGGCCAAAGCATTAAATAGTAAACCCCTTCCCTGCTGTTCTCATTTAATTTCTGAGGCCCCAAGCAAAGTATCTTAAAAAGAATTAAAAGGAGCCACCTTTCTGCTTGCAAACTACAAGATAAACAGCATTCCAATAGGGGGTAAGCATTTATTTGAACAGATAAACCTTCAGTTTAGGGGTATACTTGGGTATTATTTACTCATATGTTATTTCATAAAAATAAAGTTCATTTACTATTTATTTATTCCTTGGACTTTAACATTTATTTTGGATCTGGAGAGATAGAAAAGGGGTTAAGGTACATTTCTTGCATTTAGCAAGCCCAAGGTTTTTTGTTTTTGTTTTTTTTTTAACTTTTTATGGATTGAAGTTCTGTGATTTGCAATATTGTTAATGCTGTTTTCACATATATATAATTCCAACACCCCACCCATCATCATTGTACCAACTCCTTCCCCAAAGACCCCATATAAGAGAAAGATTGTTCTGTATATGTCCTTCTGTTCATTGCAGGGCTTATTTCCAATAGTCAAGATACAGAAAGAAGTAAAATACTTAACTACAAATAAATGGATCAAGAAGTTGTCTTTATAGCTTTTTAAATTTTTTTTTGAGTTTTGGAAATAGATGCCAAGAAGTAGTATTGCTGAACAATATTGGAGTTCCTTTTCAATTTTTTGAGACATCTATAGATTGTTTTCTATAGAGGCTGAACCAAACAACATTCTATCGATAGTGGCATGAATATTCCTTTTTCATCACAATACTATTTCCAGACTCTCTGATAAGCACTCTTCTCACTGTTGTGATATGTCTGAATTTTCTTTGATTTTCATTTCCCCAATCATGAGAGACAATGAACATATTTTCATATGCCTATTAGCTATATCAGGGGTGGCGAACAGGATTTGTACCCACACTCAAAATGGCAATATGCAATATGTGTTTAATATATTATTGGTAAAATTATTTGCTGTTGTGTGAGTGTTTGTCTGTTTTGGCAGGTCACTGCGTGGTGTGGCTCTCTGACACTCACAGTTTAAAATTTTGGCTCTTTGTGTCAAACTTGTTCGCCACCCCTGAGCTATATGAATATCTTCTTTTGGAAATGTTTATCACCTGACCCTATTTTGGAATGGGACTCATTGGATTATTTTGTTGCTGAGTTTTCTAAGTGATCAGAAGGAAAAAGTTTATAGGTAAACAGACAAAAAAAGCAGTGGGCTACTCTTAGTGACTCAGAAGAGGCCATATTCAATGAAGATGGGTGAGTCCAGAGGGAAAGAGAAGCACCAAGACAAGAGAAGTCTTTTAGCCACCCCAGTTTGGGCTTTGCTCAGTCACACAGTCCCCAAAACTGAAACAGACAGATTGGAACCAGGGTTCTCTTTGAGAAGCAGAAAAGCCACTTTCATCCCAGGTCAGAGCTCACTGAGAAGAGTGCATCCAGTCTATTATTTCTAGTCACTGAGCCACAAACACAATCCATAAACAGCAACACAGCACTGGAAATGTCACAGTGGGAAAGCAACCCAAACAGAAAAATTATTTGACAATATTCAACAGCCATTGATGATAAAATCTATCAAAAAAGATGGAAATTAAAAAAAATTTCTTCAATATAGTCAAGGTCATTTACTACATGTCCTTTGAAAATATTATACTCAAGGAAAAACTAAAAGACTTTTTTCTTTCTCTAAGATCTTTAAAAGTCAAGGTTGCCCATTCTTGCTATTTCTATTAAATATAGTATTGGAAGTATTTGCCATAGCAATTAGTCAAGGAAAATATATCAAGGGCAACCAGATAGAAATAGAAAAAGTCAAGCTCTCACTGTTTGTGGATATTAAGATACTATATTTAGAAAATCCTAAGGACTCTTCCAAAAAGCTCTAGTACAATAGATTTGTCTAGTAAAGTGGCATGTTACAAAATTATTATGCAGAAATCCATTGCTTTTCTATATACATATGATGAAAGAGAAGTGTCATTAAAAAAAACAATCCCATTCACTTTTTTACCTCAGGAAATCATGAATATTGGAGTCAACTTACTGAGGAATTGAAAGATTTACACAAAGAAACTACAAACTGCTTCAAAAAATAAAACAGGACACAAGAAAATTGAAGCACATACACTCCTTATGTACTGGGAGGACTAACATCATTAAAATGTCAATATTTCCTAAAATATTATACAGTGTTTATGTTTATTATTTTGGTTTGAGGGCTCTTCTGGCATGCTCAATAATAATTCCTGGCTCTAAGCTCAGAAATAATTCCTGATATACTGTTTTAATGCAATTCCTATAAAGATACCAATGAAATTTTTGAAGAAAATACCAAACGCTTCTGAAATTCATATGAAATAATAAACCTCCACAAATAGCTAATGCGATTCTTGAAAAAAGTTGGAAGGCATTATTTTCTTCAACTTTAAACTAAACTATAAAGCAGTAGTCATTAAACCAGCATGACATATGTTCAACCGACCTTCTAATCAATAGAATGGACTTTTTATCTTGATACTGACCCTCAGGTGTATGATCAATTAATATTTGATAGAGGGGCAAAAAAGAAATGAAGTGGAGTAAGGAAAGCCTCTTTAACCAGTGGTATTAATAAACTGATCAACTACATGCAAAACTGTAAAGTCAGTCCTCTTTTTAATGCTGTGCACAAAGTCAAATCAAAGTGATATCAGACCAGAAACCATAAGGTTTAGAGAGTAAAATGTAAGCATCACCGTGTGACATTGAAACTAAAGGCATTTTCAGTTGTGAAACTCTACTGACCAAGCAAGTGTAAACAAAGATAAAGGGGACTGAATTAAACTAAGATTATTCTGCACCACAAAGGAAATGGTGACTAGCATATAAACACTGTCCATGGAATGGGAGAAATTATTCACACAATTCACATCTGATAAGGGGTTAATATCTAAGATATATAAGGCATTGTACAAGAAAATAACATCTAAACCACTCCAAAAATGTAAGAAAAAATTAACAGAAACTTTCTCAAAGAAAAAATACAGATGGCCAAAAGGCACATGACAAAATGCTCTAAATCATTAATCATCAGGGAGATGAAAATCAAAACAACACTGAGATATCATCTCCCACCAAATAAATTAGAACTCATCTAAAAGAACAAGAACAACCAGTGTGATGTGGGTGTGTGGAGAAAGAGACTCTCATTCACTGTTGATGGGAATGTTGACTGCTCAATCCTTTCTTGGAAAAAAAAGATAGATATTTCTCATAAAACTAGAAAATTGAAATTCCATATGAACTAGCAATAATATTCCTGGAAATATATTCTATGGACCCCAAATCAATGCAGAAAAAAACCTTTGTACTTCTTTGTTACTTGCAGTACTTTTCACAATAGCCAGAATGCAAGTATGCAGGAACAGATGAGTGTGCAAAGAAACTGTGCTATTCCTACACAATGGAATACTAGGCACCTCTTAAAAAAACTGAAGTAATAAAAATTTCTTATAAATAGATTTATATGGGTAATATTACGCTAAGTGAAATGAGTCAGAGGAAAAGGGATAGACATAGAAAGTTCAGACCAATTGTGGGATTAAAAAAAAAAACATGGTATTTATAACCAAAGATAATACAGATGAGGGCCAGTCCATGATAGGGAGTTTACCACAAAAAGTGGGGAGTGCATTTAGGATAGAGAAGGGACCACTTTGATAATGATTATTGGAAATGATCACTCTGGACAAAAACTGGGCTGAAAAGAGATAAAGCGATATATCTACTATAGATAAAATATGCCTTCAGTAACAATATTAAATACCACAGTGTCTAACAGAAAAAAAGAAAGAGAAAGTGAGAATGAAAGAGAACGAAAATATGTCTGTCACAGATGCTGGCAACAGGGAGCCTAGACAGAAACTGGGGAAATTACTGGTGGAAAATGTGTATTGAGAAGGATGCTGTCCATCATGAATGACATTGTAACTGTGTATCTCATGATGATTCAATTAAATAATTTATTTATAAAACAAAAATGATAAAGTTCAGAGTGTTACATTCTAGCCAGCATTATGACTTTTATCTTTTGCATTTTAGAGAATTTTTGTGTTTGTGTATGTTTCCTTTTTCATAGTTCTATGTTAGAACAAATATAAATGTTTAAAAGTCACATTTTTTAAGAGTGGATTCTTTCCTTTAAGTTAGGAGTCTAAGATGGATCCCAAACCATGCTGTGCCATTTCAGCTGCTGTTTCATTTTGTTTGTAAAGAAAAATCTTATAAGGTATTGCCTGAATAGTAATCAACATCATGCTCTACTTGTATTTGTTTAAATATTATTTTAACCTTTTATTACATATTTTATATAGGACAAGAGTTAAAAAAAAACCATAGCCAGCTTGGCATTTTTTAGATTGTTCTTTGTCATTTGCTTTTTTTTCTCTTCTTTTGATTATACAGTTTTATTTTATCATCCCTTTGATAACAGTTTCTGCATGAAAATTGACTTTATATTTCATTTTTCCCCGTCTGTTATCATAACAGCATTCATACGCAAACACTCTTTGTGCTGCACTGGTAATATAACCGATCAGGCAAAGCTATGCCATAAGAAATCAGAACCATAATAATGTCTTTGGGTTTTGCATTTTAAATACTGTGCTCATTGTTGCACTGAGGTTTCTGATCCCTTTTCAGACATAATGGAGATTACCTTTGGTAATGCCTATTTCATTGTACTTTGATATAAAATAATGTGTGTCATAAATCATCTGAGTGACTGTCATTAAACAGAAAAGCACCTACTTAGGATATGTAACAATTTGCTTTTCTAATTTGGAGAATATTGAAGCACTTTAATTATATAAGGTCTTTGTGAATGAGACTAGAATTTAATATACAATTGTATTCTTCCTGGAATTTGAGATTAGAAATAATAAAAACCTTATTCATTAATTATACATCATTTTTTCACACACACATTAAATAAAAATATCTTAGAAGGGTTCTTGAAAACAGCCCTACACTTTTGTCACTATTAATTTAGAAAAAGTTACACTGACTTATGTTAGTAAAAGGCACAAGAGAATTCATTATTCTTGTTTTGTTTTTAGCATTTTAAAATCTAGAAATTCTTTAACATTTAAAATGGGGACTATAGCTACCTAAAATTTTTTTTTTAAAAAAAGAACAAAGTGGTATATAAAGACTCTGGGGTATTGGGAGAGTCATTTTAAATTATTGGTCTGTTTCCATTTGGGAGAGGCTAGAGCTTTGTAGCCTTCTCAGCAAAGAACAATTTAAAATTATTGAAGCCATCCTCTTTAAAGGTGATTAGGGTTCTGCACACAGACACTGGAGCAAGGTTTAAAATTATGAGAGCTCTTCATATTGCTTAAAAAATTGATTTTTTTATAAAATGGATTTTAACGTTTTATTTCTTCAGTGACTAGGTAATTACAGTAGCCTGGAAGCTGAGGTACTTCATTCTGAAACTAGTGTTTTCTCTTTGGCTCCTTTCCTTTCCTTACCTCTGTCACCCCCACCCCACCCTTAATAAGTTTTTTAGTTTCCCTTGCTGCTGGGATAGACACATCATTCTTTGTTCTTGCTCATAAATAAACTCTGTGACCAAGAAACCAGGAAGTTATGAGGGGTGAGTGGAAGGTCAGGTCGAAAATTCAGATTGATCTAACCTATTCTCACAAAATTGCACTTTACCTACCTCCGACCTAAAGTGAGGAACCAATTCGAGACTATCCCAACATGACTTGTAGTCAAGCTTCAGCCTGAAAGGGGTTTATTCAGCTTTTACAGAAGTGTTACAGTCATAGGAACCACAAAACTGCCACTTGTAAGCAGTTACAATTACATTGGCTAATGCACATCACTCAAGTGCCCAATTTCCCGTTTTCACTCTTGTGTGGCTCTTTCTTTGCCCTCATTTCCTTGGTCTCTCATTAATATGTATAGCTAAAGAATAAATACTGAAGATTCAATGAGAAACCTGATCAAATTGGGACAGGAGTCACAGGTTGGCAATAATAGATATTTTCTTTCCTGTGTTAAAATTGATCTTGCATACACACACACACAATCTTGTATAGATTATCAAAGAACATGATGAGAAAATTAATTCAAGGAACAAGATAAGTGTTTACCTCGGTCTTTCTATTCTGAAAAAAAAATTCTCTCTTGCTTTGTCTTTAATATTGGTTATTTGGCAAAGAAGCAGTGTTCCATGTTTTTTTGTAAAAAGCTGAATCAAAGTGAATGGAATGGCACTAAGTTTTTTGTTAGGCTGTACTAACACCTGCCACACACATACAAGGGTTCTTGGCCTTTCATGCAAATCATAACTTGAGTCTAAATCTAAAGAAACAGGGAAAGCAATAGAGCAGCGCTATCCAGATGTTGCTCAGTCTGTGTGATTGTAAATTTCAAAGTACCAGCTTTCTATCCAGATTTTAGTGCATGGGAACTATATAAAAATTCCAAGACATACTGGTTTATTGAAATGTCTGGCTATTCTATATGAATTTTGGAACAGATGTACTAAGGTAGGCAATAAAACTATGATAATAAGGAACATTTCCACATCAGCTCACTAAACTACTAATCTATAATGAAAATAAAACTCAGCGGTGGAGGAGGGGGACTTTTATCATTTTTAAAAATTCAATACCTATTATTAAAATTTTACTTAACTTTAGCTTTGACTGAGATTTGGAGTTTCAAGAAATATACAGATGCATAATTAGATTACATGTCTCTGGTATCTGTGATATATAATGTTGACAATGACATTAAATTTAAATATTATTTTCTTTAATAACTGAAAATAATAACTGTTATATGCCTATTAATGTAGCTTTTGGGGGGGATGGATTTGGACTACACTCAGCTGCGTTCAGGGGGTACTACTGGCTCTGTACTCAGAAATCGTTCCTGGCAGGCTCGGGGACCATATGGAATGCTAGGAATTGAACCCAGGTCCATCTTGGGTAGGCTGTGTGCAAGGCAAATGGTTTACCACTGTGATACCTCTATGGTCCCTATGGATGTATCTTTACAAAATTTATGATCATTGTATGTATGATCCAAGAAGGCAGGTATTTAATTTTGGTTTTTGAAATTTAGATCTAAATTCGCAGTATATATCAAAAGTACAGCATCACACTCAGAATTCTGGTCTTGAATTGAAGTGAACTTCTGCTATGACCATTAACTTAAAAGCTCACAGAGGGTTCTGAAGTCATATTACCACGGGTAGGACATTTATCTTGCACACAGATGATCCAGGTTTATCCCTGTGATCCATCCCATAAAGTCGCCCTGATTACTGGCAGGAGTAATTCTTGAGTGCAAAGCCAAAAGTAACCCCTGAGTACTGCTGGATGTGGCCCCAAAACAAGACAGCAAAAAATATGCAATAAAAGCTTACAAATCTGGATAGAGAAATGGTGTGCCTTTTCAGCACACTTCTTGCTACTTATTCAGAGTCATTTATTTCTCAGTTTATTTGCTCTTCTGTTGTATCAAACAGAACATTCCAGAACATCCACTACTAATTTTTGATGATGATCAATGACACACTTTAGAACATACTTGTATATAAATGGGTATAGCAAGAGGCTTATTATTTTCTTATTTTTTATTTTATTGATCATATTGTAATTGAGGTGGATAGTTAGAATATTGTTAATATTTATTTTTTTTGCATACAAAGTTACTGTACCTCCACCACCACAAAAGTGCGCAAGACACTCCATTATTGTCCTTATGTTACTTCCAATCCATTTCTTTCTTTTCTACTTTCCCACCTCTTTCTGCCACTTGGTAACTCAATTCTGTATGCAAAGTTCAAAAGGGCACTATGATTAGATGCTGTCTATTCTATTACGTTGTTTCATTATCTTTCACAATAGATGAATGAGATCATCCTATATTTGTTCTTATTTCTCTGATTTTTTCACTTAACATGACTGTCTCAAGTTTAAAGCAAAATTTCACCTTTTCTTATACTTGAATAGTATTCCATTGTACATATATATCTGTCACTAGACATTAGGGTTGTTTCTAGATCTTAACTATTGTAAATAACACTTCAATAAATTTAGTGGTTAATGTAAATAACATTGTGTTAATGTTTTTTGCATTTTGGGTGGTAACATAAAAAGTGTGGAATCATTTGTTATAGAAAAACTTTTTGAATACTCTTTTAAGATGTCTCCATGCATTTTTCCATTGAGTTTGGACCAGACCACAGTCCCACCAACAATAAATGATAGATCAGAGTTCCTTATCTTGCCATATTTACACCAGCACTGTGTGTTTCTAATATTTCTCTTTTTGTTAAAAACAAAGAAAAAAGTGTCATTCTTACTAGTATAAGGTGGTGCCTCACTGATTTTGACTTGCATTTTCTTGATAATAAATCATGCTAAACATTTTATATGCATATTGTTTTTTTTTTCCTTTGGTAAAGTGTCTGTCTTTCAAGACATCTGTTTTTGATCCATGGAAGTCTTTGGTTTACAGCTATGCCTTCGTTCCTGCAACTGCAGTTCTTATAACTACATTCACAAAAGGTGCCAGACATTTTTTGTTTTGTTTTTGAGTCACATCCTGTAGGGTTCAGGGTTTACCTCTCGCATTGTGCTCAGAAATTACTCCTGGCAAGCTCAGGGGACCATATGGTTGCTAAATATCAAACCCAGTTGACTGCTTGCAAGGCAAACATCCTACCCACGGTGTTATCACTCTGAGCCCCTAATATACTTACTTTAAAATCAGGAGAACTATCATTGTTATGGGAAGGTTTATCATTGTTATGTAAGGTGAACTGGGTTTGAGTGAATTACTCCTAAATTGATGCTCTTTTTGCTTTTCTTATTTTCTTAATTTAAGTATTGTAGGTGTCTTAATATTTTAGTAATGAGGGGAAAAAAAAGAACAAACAAGATACTAAACACCTAATCATATTTTCTGCTTAGTTTATTGCTTTATGAAAAGAGAGTAAGAAAGAGAAAGAATAAAGTGGGAAGAAAAACCAAGTCATCTATGGGGAGAAATAAAATACCTCAAGGAAATAAAAACTGCAACGATGATAATCCCTAGACCAGGCTTTTGCAGAGTATACCTGGATTTTGTAAATGAGACTTTTCTTCCTGTCAGTGATAATGTTAAGTCCAGGGCTCAACAAAGAATATTTAACAGGCTCATTGATGTATCACATGGTGTAAAGGGAAGTCATATAGCTCTCTGCCCAGATTTTGCTTTGATAAGCTAACAATGTGATGACATGGTTTCTGGTTAAAAACAAGTGTCAAATAAGAAGCAGAATCAACTTGGCACTGAGTGCTTTATTAACATGCTGCTGTTACATGGCGGGGTTTATTTCATGCTAAACAGGAAGATATGCAGTTTTAGTGGCAACTGAGATATTCCCTTAGGGTATCTCCACCTATGGCTAAAGTTTTAGCATTGGGGAGATTACTTAACTATTGTGTATCTCAGTTTACCCATCTAAAAGAATGTGAAGAGCCAAATTGACCTTTTAGATAGATGTGAGCCAAAGATAGGGTGAAAAAAAGGGTAATAGGTGAACCATGCATGTAAAATGCTTTGCATTCTTAAAAAGAATAAAAAGGAAATATCAACTTTCCAGTATGTCTGTTACATTCCCTATCTTACTGCTCCCCCTGAGCTGCACAGGCTTCTGTAGACATCTTCAATAGAGATCTGTACAGTCCAAGCATGAGGGTTTCATTGTCTTAATACCCTGCTTTTTCACTGGATCCCACAAATCTTACCACCTGTCCTTCAGAGAGGCTCTTAAGACTAGTTTCTAGTTTTCTGTATGTGGTTTTCTCACAAGTAGATTAAGGGACTTCAGCTTCTATTGTATCTGAGTCTTCTCTGATATATGGGGAAAAGGAAGTAAGTACTAGTATTTAAAAGGCCCGTGAGTTCAAACTGCATTTCAGGAAAACTAATATTCTAAAGACCTCAGTAAAAACACAAGAAACCATTATTAGTGATATTATAAATCACCCAATATAAAAATAATTTAAAAGAAAAAAACTGCCTTGGGGTAGGAGAGATAGTAGAGGGTAGGGTATTTGATTGCACATGGCTGGCTTTGTTTGATCTTTAGTCCCACATATGGTCCTCCAAACACCACCAGATGTGATCCTTGGGTATATAGCCAGGAATAAGTCCTGAGTAGAGAGACCTAGGTATGATTACAAAGCTGAAAAGTCAAAAAAATACTCTAGGATCAGTAAAGCAAGTATCTTATAGGCTGTAATTTCTTGATACCACACTGATATAGCCAGTCATTATTAATTTTTATTTTTTTAAAAATTGTTACATAATTTCTCTGTGCCTAACATTACTTAAATTAAGTAATTAACATTACTTAAATTAAGCATCTCTTATAATCTTTAACAACAGTCCATCCTGCAGCATCAACTATTTTCTTGGCAATAATCTACTCTAGATAAAATATTGAAAATGTTTTGGTCATTTTTGAATTTGAATTTTTATTAACTTAGTTATTATATGAAAAAATGGTCTCTAAAAAAAAAGAAAAAAACGGAAAAATGGTCTCTTTTTTGTTCCTAGGCACGTGCTAAAAGCTAATCAGTCTCAGATGGACATTACAGTACTTTTTTGGGGGGGTGGGTGGTTTGGGGGCCACACCCATTGACACTCAGGGGTTACTCCTGGCTATGTACTCAGAAATCGTTCCTGGCTTGGTTGACCATATGAGACACAGGGGACCAAATTGAGGTTTGTCCTGGATCAGTGGCATGCAAGGCAAATGCCCTACTCTGTTATCTCTCCGTGTTCTTAGTTACCTCTAAAAATAATCAAAAATGAGAGAAAGTTTCCTGGAACCATAAAAAGACCTGGGGATGTGAAAAAGAGCATGTAAGGAGCCTGTAGTTATTCCCATGACAGTATGCTTTAAAGGCAGAGAAACCCTGAATCTCTTATGCCAAGGGAATTCCCTCCCTAATCTCCCTAATATTTACTGTGCCTATGCAAAAAAAAAAAAAAAAAAAAAGCACAATTTTTTTTCTTTTTATTTCGTACTCATGATTATTGTTTGGTTGTTGTCTTTATTGCTATGGTGCTTTAATGTAGTCACTGGTTTCGGTTTTTATAGTTTGATGTTTGTTTTGTTGTTGTTTTGGTTTTTTTGTTTGTTTATTTCTGTTTTTAGTATTTTTGTCTTTTGTTTTGTTATTCTTTTTCCCCTTTGTTTTTTTAAATTGCTATTTATAACCTCTAGATGAACTCCTACATTTTTTGTTTGTTTTTGTTTTTCTCCCTTTCTTTTCTTTTTTCTTTCTTTTTCTATTCTTTTTTATTTTTCAAACAGAAACACATATCTTGAATCATCTTGTCCTGTCTCATAAATTGAGGGGGAAAATATGGATGGTACCAAGACCAAAGAGTTGTATGAACATTGAGTAGAAATTAAAAAAAAAATGTGGGGGCCGGAGAGATAGCATGGAAACATTTGCCTTGCATGCAGAAGGCTGGCATCTCACCATCCCATATGGTCCCCCGAGCCTGTCAGGAGCGATTTCTGAGCCTGCCAGAGCAGTTTCTAAGTATAGAGCAGGGATCTCAAACTTAATTTACCTGGGGGCTGCAGGAGGCAAAGTCGGGGTGATGCAGGGCCGCATAAGGGATTTCACAAAAAAAAAGTCCTCAAATGTCATTATTAGCAGTTTTAATTATTTCTTCTGAACATGAATAGAACATTGAGTGAAGATCATGAACAGTTATTCTGAACATGGCATCTTTTGCTAATTCCTTGCTGCCAGAGACTTGACTGTGCTTCTTCTCACAAATCTGAACCACATTTGGCTTTAGAGAGGAAGCAGTTGAGACCCTCAGTATGGCTTGAAGATGATCATCATTAAGTCTAGGCCTGTACTTTGACTTATTGAAGTTTAATGTAGAGAATAACTTTTCACACAAATATGTGCTCCCAAAAAGGCACGTGGTGTGCTTGAATTTTCGGGAAAGCTCAGGGAAGCTGGGGGCAGTTCTCTCAAAAATTGCCCATGCATGTCTGCTTTTCCACTAATCTCCCTGAAAAAATCACATTAAACACTTGCATACCCCAAACGGAACTGCTCCAGGTATGTGAATGTTTAATGCAATTTTTTCTTACTAATGCGATTTTTTAAAAATTTTTTTTTATTTTTAATTATGAGAACAAAGATGCAAAGAAAGAGGACGAGGTAAAGTTACAGTGGAAGGACAATCACCCATAACATAATTCTCAGAAGAAGTCCCCTTGTTGATATCTTAACTTTGAACTTTCAGCCAAAGAATATTAAGATAAATAAAACAGAATCCATGTACAATTACTTTTAATTCGGTAGGCAAATAATCACGATACTGCAATATTTGAAGGCTGGCCACGGGCCACAAAATGTTGTATGGAGGACCGCAAAGGGCTCGCCTGCCGCAAGTTTGAGACCACTGGTGTAGAGCAAGGAGTAACCCCTGAGCACTGCCCAGTGTGATTCCCTCCCCCCAAAAAAAGAAATAAAAAAATGATCAGACTTAGACACCAAATCCAAAGCCAACAACAACAGAATCAATACCCAATTTACAACAAGCAAGACACAGAGGGAATCAGTTATACTAGCAGTGGACAGGGAAGGAGGGGATATGGGATGCATGCTGGGAACAGGGATGGAGGGAGGACAACACTGGTGGTGGGAATGCCCCTGATTCATTGTCACTATGTACCTTACAAATACTGTGAAAGATTTGTAATTCACTTTGGTCACAATAAAATTATTTTTTAAAAAAGAAGAACGAATAGTGCTTAGCTTTAAGATAGTTTTTCTTGAAACATTTTTATGAATTGAAATAATATTGGTTTATATAAATATCTGTACGCAACTGTTTCTCAGGTAAAGATGTTTTACCTTTAGGAAACAGATAATGAGGGTCCTGTGTCCTGACTTTAAAAGATGTGATAGGAAGACTCTTAGCTGGAATTGTGAAAGGTATGAGGAGACAGGACTTGAACTGAGGTTTTCTGTGTAATTCACATTTTTCTTGAGATGTAGAAGACTATTATCACAGCTACCTAACATTTGTGTTCTTATTACTCTAACATTTTTTCAGGCAAAAAAATGTCTTGTATGAATTGCCAGAGGGGGTTTTTATTTATTTTTTTGTTGTTGTTGTATAAGGAGCAGGACCTCAAACATCATAATACCTATATTAAAGTGTCTTATCTGAAGAACTGACACAAATGGGTTTTCCTAAGTTGACAATCATATTGTTTTTTATATATGTTCCAGTTGGAAGAAGTAAACAAATACTTCCCCTTCTTTTTCCAGCTCCAATCAAGTACCAATTCGGTACCAAAGAGAAAAGTCAGATAGGTGGAAATCAAAGCATCAGTTTTGCTGATAAGTTTTAGCACCATGGAAAACTGGGCTTCCAAGATCTGATTTCAGTATTAGGTTTAGATTCACTGAGTCCTCATGGAGGAGAGCCTTGACTGTGGGTATCTGCTCAAAGAGAAGTGGAAAGCAGAACTCTTAGCAAGTGGTAGACTCAATAAACACATATTTCTACTTTCTAACTCACCAACTGAGAAAGAAATAGAGAAATGCTAAGAAATGAACTTAAAATTTCACATGAAAGCTATAAATTCCAAATGAGAAAAATGTTTACTGTCAAAAATAAAGTTCTTAAGCAGTCCCTGCCTCCATCTTCTTCATCAAGCTTCAAAAGAAAATAAAAGCCTTTGATAATTATCATATATTTTGGTTCTGGATGATGCCTCTGTGGCATTCTCAGAAATGGAGTGGGGGCCAGATTTTCTTTTACTGCATGAGCTACATCAGTCTACTGTCATCCCTTCACATACAGAAACAGCCCAGCTTTGTGACTTAAACTGGTCAAACTTCAAAGTCACCAAACTTGTTTTAGATGAATAAATCCTAAACCGCATGGCCACATGCTGAATATCTTATAGTAGTGCCATCCCAGTGATATCACAGGAAATGTGATGAGAAAGTTAGATAGTAATCTACCAACCTCAGTGAGACTAAAGAGTAACATAGAAGTCTCAATTAGCAACCACATATCCAGTAAATTGTTAGACACTGACTTTAGTAACATCATGGAGAGATATAATAACCATTTCAAATTGACCTGTATTAATCTGTTTTGATCATTTCATTTGTCTTTGTGTTGTAACAAGCAATATGAGGTAAATTTGTTTGTGCCTGCAAAGAGGCAGGCTATAGTGGTGGCTGGGAAAGGGAGGACACTGGTGAAGAGAAGGTCACATGGTGGTGAGTCTAATGTTTGAACATTAATGTCTGAAATGAAATGACTTTATTCTGAACAACTTGGTAAATTATGGTGTTACAATAAAAATTAGGAAAAAGCCCTTAATGTACATTTACTATCTCAAAAATCTTTAATCATTTAAGAAAGATAAATGCTTACTTCTAAAAATTTTAAAGTTAAGTTAATTCATAAAAGAATGCCTATTTTAATAATTTATTTCTTATTTTAAAGGTTTCTGTTTGGGGGGAAGATTCAAAGAAAAACATTTTAACATGGTGTCAAATTTACAGTTATTAGAATTTTCTAAATATCACTTATAGACATTGGTATATCACATTAGATGAATCTATAAAATAAAAACAAATATCACATATTGACAATAATCTCTGCAGTCCATGAATATTCCCCAATTGTACAAATTACAAACATGTATATTTAAAAAAAATTGTTTAGACACTTAAAACAAAGTAACTCTTAGACTAAATACATTCATTCATCAAGTACAATACATTTAAAAAAGTCATAATACAATTTTAAGTTCAATTTTACATGCTTTCCAAGTCTTATAATCCAGTTCCCAAAAAAGTGTCTCTGTGTACACCGTTCTCATTATATGCAGGTGCATCATTCATCAGACTTAAAAAATAATTTCACTTGCTATATATTGTAAGTGAACACTCAGCCAAATTTAACCCTAATGATGTCAAAATTTAATAAGTTTTAAATTTCTCTATAAAGTATATTTTAATGTGTCTAAGGGCATAAGTATTTTTTCCTGATTAGATGCTGGCAAAATAAAAATTCAAATGAACTCAAAATCTTTCTAAAGTAGAACAACTATTTAAATGAACAATACAATCACCTTAAGTTAAAAAGGACTTGCCTATCGATTGCCAAATTCAAAGTATCAATGATTTAAAGGACTATATTTGTAATAGATGGTGAGTATATTTTTTTAAATGTGCAGTCATTTTCTTGTAAATATGTATTGGAATGGTTTTTCACAGTCACGTTGTGTTAAAACACTACATTAAATGGATAGACTAAGTAAATGTACCTTTAACAATAATAAAATTCAAGACCTTTTAGTACTAATTATACATACTATCTAAACTCAAAAATCAAATGAAATTATAATGATGTATTATTCTTAACCTCCCTAACATGTGTCAAGTTCCTTCTTTTCACTTAATCATTTTTAAATTTACATACTAAATTCCAATGCTATAAAGGTTTCTATTTTTTAATTAGTTTTTATTGTGATAGAGTTTACCTCAATATTGAAGCCATGTTATACTCTCATAGCTCCTACACCAGTTCCCTCCATCAGTGAATCAGGATACCTCCCCCATTATCTCATATCCTCTTCTCCAACATACTTTATTATTTCTTATTTGTGAATATTTCTGTTACATGACAGTACTATAGTAGTGTTCATGTATATTTTTGAAAGTAGGGACAGGGATTTATTTAAGATAGTTTCCAATTTCTGGATATGAAAAATAGATTTAACAGGATGTGTCTATGGCTTCACATGGGCCTGGGTTAGGGATGCTTTATGCATTAGGCTGATGGCGCAGAGGCTAAACGGATTCTCCAAGAACCTTGAGTGAAAAAAAAAAGTTAGATAAATCCATCACAGAGGCTGAGAGATATGTTTCAACCTCATGCCTTAATTAATAAAACTATTTTAATTCACTGTGAATTACAAAGTTATTTATGATTAATTTTATTTATTGAGGATCAAGAACCTGGAGACAGGTGGGCTGCCACTGCCAAGCTGGGACTCTAGCCTGAGATTTTGGCTTGAAGTAAGAACCCTCTAAGTCTAAGATGATGTTACACAGAAGTGAACCCAAACCCAGAGTGTTAGAGTAGACTCAGTTCTAGATATTTGAGAACATCAAAAATGACGTTGGACTTATTTTAGGGTTATATTTTTTTTGTACTCTGGACAAAGAAGATAATTCACTTACAGATATCATAATTATCCTCAATAAATTGCAGTTGTAGACATTCTTGCTTGTATAAAGGATATTGGATAGGAAGCTGGATGTCTTTCTGACTAAATTTCTCTCGAAGTTTTTCTGAACTTGGAAGGAAGGGTAATGACTGACTGGCACTAATTCTGTGTGGGCACATATCCTTCAGTGAGGAATGTACCCTTTACTGGTATATTTAGAGAAGGCAGCAGTCTTCCCTTAAAGTGATTTGTTGTAATAATGATGATTATTTTTGGATTACTATAGTCATTCACTGGCAGGATTATAGTTAAAAATTTGGCAGTGTTTGCATTATAAATGACTGCTTTTACAGCTCAGCTATAAAAGTTTACTTAGGTCTCACGTTTGATATACAAGCTTTTCATCCAGGAGTGCTCTGCTTCCAAAAGAATTTTTAAAATGATTAATAAAATGGGTCTGTTTAATTTTTCTGAGCTTTATGAATATTTTGGAAAAACAGATATGCATCATTTGTATAGGCTTTAAAACACTTTTTCTCAGTTGGCCCAAAGTTTAAGCAAGATGTCAGAAAACCTAAATTATTTAAACTGAACTTGAATGGATTGAGAAGAAACAATTTTATGTACAGGGTGAGACTAAAGAAGAGGTGGTGGGAATCTTTATATCCATTTCGATAAAAAGTCTATCTGTGGCCCAGACCTAGAAACCCCTTGAGAACAATTATGCTGTGCATTTTCATTATGCATTTTATACCTCTAAGTACATAATCACCTGCTCATGTCTAGCTGATAATTAATGAGATTTTTATTTCACATTTGCATTGTTAATTACAGTATATTACAGAAGCAAGGTACTAAGCATCTGTTATTAATAGAATATAATTTATTTTAAATAACAAGGGCACTTTAATTAGACAGAGAGAGAAAGCACTCTTTATTGGAGACCACCTTGATCTGTCCATAACTTTTTCATTTGGAATTTAGGGTAAATGTGGGAGAAATGCACGATGAATAGCACATGTACTGCAACTATAAAGATAAAATATATTATGGTTTACAGTCTGGGAAGAGCTTATGTCTGTATCTTTGAAAGGAAGTCACCAAGTTTTAAATGCAAAAGAAGTAAAAACTATATATATTTGAGGTTGAAAAGATAGAAGTTCCAATCCATGGGTTTCCTTAGCTGTCTGACAACCTCTAATCAGGCTATGCAGGTCCAGCTGAAAGTAGAGAGACCTAAGGTACATTGTTTGACTCTCCAATGATGAGTCTTGAAGTAGAGCCTACTTCCTTGCTTTATCACCAACTTCCAGAACTGAGGACTCGCTGAGAGGCAGTTTAGTGAAAAAGGCAAAGACTGAAAATAGACCCCAAAATCTCAGATTTTGGTAAGTCTCCACCAGTCTATTACAACAGCCACCCGGGGAGGAGGGGTGTCACCTTAGAAAAGTGCATCTACATTTCATATGTACATATTAAAGATAAAGCAATTCAAGCAAAATATTTGTTAGTCTTACTTTGAAAAATTTAGTATAAATATAAATTTCTTTTTTTGGAGGTAGGGACACTCTCCCAAGTGATCCTAAGCACCTCTTGTTAAGTGTGAGGGCTGAGAATTCGGTTCTTGGGGGTCTTCAGAGTTGCAACCAGATATGCTGGGAATACCACATGGTGTCAGGGATAAAATCCTAGCATAGATTTTAACCTATGTTCTATCTCTTTTAATTTTAATAAAGAAATAGTTGACATAAAAAGTTGATGAACTATAGAAAAACACTTAATGTAAGTGAAAAACAAATACATTGGAATTCCTTTACTTTTAGGTTCTCTCAATTGGCATAGGAATTCAGAGCCTCTGCTCTGGATTCTACACACTAGAGATAATGCTTTAGCCTAGTTGTAGTGTATTCCTCTCTTCAAAGAGAAGATTGTGAGTGATCATTGGAATGCCCATTTTGAGTTTGTCCTATTCAATTTCACTTCTACTCTATCTCAAGTTCTGGTACCTGAAATTTCTCACCTATAGAAAGGATTTGTTACATCTTTTCCATAACACCTCTTTTATAGCTTTGATGAAAGTTCTGGTATGTTCATTGCTAGGCCCAAATGTGCCAAAGGATAACTGCTCCATGAGGTGGATAATACATCATAGACTTGCATCATAGACTGGGATTTCCCTTTGGAATGTTGCCTTCATCTATGAAGTCAGGAGTGGAGACAAGTGACATACTGGGGTGAAGATGAAATTGAGAAGCATTTGAACTCTAACCCTAAGACACACAAATAAAAAAGTCAAGGCTGCTTAAAAGAACATCTCTACACAGTCTCAAAATAAACATTTTAAGCACCAACTCAAAATTGACCTATAGTATACATAAAATATTTCCATTGTTTAATTTGTTGAATATGTCACATATCTGATCATTTCTATAATATTTATCTGTTCTATACTGTGAAGTTTACTTTCATTTGGTTTGTTTAATTTTGGACACCAACCAGGGGTTCACAAGATTTACTTTTTGTTTTACACTCAATGATTATGTGTAATGGTATTCAAGGGACTATATATATAGTGCTAGGGATTGAACTTGGGTCAGCTGCATACTAAACAAATGCTCTAACCCCCTGTTCTACCTCTGTAGCTCCATATACTGGGCATTTAGAACTATATTCTATGCTGTCACATTCAATGGGATATCATTCTATGTATTTTATTTTATTTTGTCTATAAGACACAATAGAGATAGAAAATAAGATTTATAGCTCTGTGCTATATAACAGTTTGTTTAGCATTCTTTTGAAGGCAGTGTAGATAATAGATTCTTGATACTTGATTGATAAACATATAGAGGATTACGACTATATTAAGACTTGGGCTAATTGTGTTGATGTTGTTGATTGTGTAGAAAGATAAACAATGCTTAGGATTCAAAATAAAAGGAAATAAAATAAAATAAGATAAAAATACAAAATAAAATAAAAAGGAAGTAAGAGCAAAGACAAAGCAAAGCAATTGAACATGTGGCTCTGTTCAAGAGTGATCCAGAAAAGGCTCTTTCACAGATGTGTCTCCTTATATGGGATGCTTCATCAAAATTCAGAGACTAAAGGACCAATAGGTAGACTTAGGTAAAATCCAGGTGACAGGGCTGATTTTAGTCATATAAAGAATGGTAGTGAGAAATTAAAAAATTAGTTGTTTCACAGAAAACAACTTACCTGTGCCAAGATCAATGGTTAATAAACAAAAGTTCTCAGTGTAGTTTAAAAGATTGCTACATCTGCTTTCGGTGTAAAAGCACACTCAATAGTAACTTCCTCTTCTTTCTGCTATGACAAAACTACATACCTTTACCCCCTTAAGAAAAATGATCAGCTTATTCCACTCAAAATCACTCTCTCTACCCCATTTGAACCTTGGTTGACAGGTTCACACACCCTATAATGTTACACACCCTATAATGTAATGTGATTTAGTAAGGTTGACTTTTGAGGAGATTAAATTTCTTGCAAAATTCCTGTACATGCCATTCTAAGATCATAGTCCTATTCCATAAAGCAGGAAATGCAGGGGCTGGAGAGATATCTCAGTGGGCTGAGTTCATACTTTTACACAGAAGCCCATGTTGATCTTTGAAATTGCATGGTTTTCTAGCAATGCATTAACTAACTTTGAATAGATAGCCAGGGATACTCCCTGAGCACAATGCAACATGGGCGTACAATTAAAAGTTATATACAAATCTAATGAGGTGGAGAGAAAGTATAGTGGGTGAGTGCTTGCCTTGCTCGGGCTGAGCCATTTTTGGCTCGATATGGAGCCCCATAGCAAGCCAGGAGTAATCCCTGAGATCAGAGCCAGGAGTAAACCTTGAATATGGCTGAATATGTTTTAAAAAACAAAAATTTAAAAAATTAAATAAAAAAAGAAAGCAAAAAAAAAAAAAAGCAAAGCAGAGGTACATAGAGTATATTTTAGGGCTCATGAGAAGTCTTAAGACATTCAGGAAGTCTATGGAGTTTATGTTATGTATTATTTTATAGAAAAAGAATTTTACTTACAATTACCTCTCATTCTTACTTTCTCACAACAAGCAATTGTGTTTTCCAAAGGTCACAACACATGTTGACAACATCATCACTCTTATTGATCATAGATTTCATTTGTGTATGCTATAGAGGACTTTTGGTCTTAGTTTTTAATCAAGAGATTCCCTGATTTTAGTTTCTAATCAAGCAATACCTAATATATATACACCACATAAATGAAACCTCTTTGAGTTTTTTCTTTTTGTTTACTTTGTTTTACATCCTCACTTGGCATTGCTCAGGGAGTACTCCTGGCACCTGTGATCAGAGGGTCCTTCTGATTTTGCTAAAAAAAAAAACGAAGAAGAAGAAAAAGAACGAAAGAAGAAAGAAAAAGAAAGAGAAAGAAAGAAAGAAAGAAAGAAAGAAAGAAAGAAAGAAGAAAGAAAGAAAGAAAGAAAGAAAAGAAAAAGAAGAAAAAGAAAGAAAGAAAGAAAGAAAGAAAGAAAGAAAGAAAGAAAGAAGAAAGAAAGAAAGAAAGAAAGAGAGAGAGAGAGAGAAAGAAAGAAAGAAAGAAAGAAAGAAAGAGAGAGAGAGAAAAAGAAAGAAAGAAAGAAAGACAAAAGAAAGGAAGGCGAGAGAAATAAAATGAGTGAGGAAGACAGGAGGAAGAAGGAATGGAGGAAGGAATAGTGGAAGCAAGGGAGAAGGGAGAAGGACATGGAGGGAGGGAGGGAGGGGGAGAAAAAGGGAAGGGGAAAGGAAGAAAAGAAGAAGAAAGGAAAGAAAGAAAGAAAGAAAAAAGTAAAAGCAAAAAGAAGAAAGAGAACGAAAAAGAAAGAAAGAAACAGAAAAAGAAAGAAAGAAAGAAAAGAAAAGAAAGAAAGAAAGAAAGAAAAGAAAGAAAGAAAGAAAGAAAAAGAAAGAAAGAAAGAAAGAAAGAAAGAAAGAAAGAAAGAGAAAGAAAGAAAGAAAGGAGGAATAAATGGAGGGAGGGAGGAATAAAAGGAGGGAGGGAGGTAGACGGAAGGGAGGAAGGAATAGTGGAAGCAAGGAAGAAGGGAGGAAAACATGGAGGAAGGGAGGGAGAAAGGAGAGAAAGAGGAAAAGAAGGAAAGAAAGAAGGAAGGAAAGAAAGAAAGAAAGAAAAAAGAAAAAGCAAGCAAACCCAGGTCTTTCCTAGGTCAGGTATATAGACAGCTTGTCCATAGTTCTAAAAAAATAGAAAGAGGGTTCTAGAAGTAAAAATGTTTGAGAACTTTTCACTGCCTAGATCCACAGTTATGTCAATGTTTGATTATGTCAATGTTCAGTGAAAGGTCACAGATTATTGAAAGTTAGATTTTGAGTTAAAAAGAGAAGTGAACAGGTTTAGAATTGATGTGACCAGAAAAAAAAAGAATCTACAGAAATGCCTTAATAATAATCTTCAGGTATGTAAAGGGCTGTGGTTCAGCACAAGAAGAAATTGGCTTAAAGTTCAGCACTTGAGATGTAAACTAGAGGTCAAGAGGAAGTCTCTGACAGAATTGTTAAATCAGAGTTCTTAAATCAGTAGAGGGACTGAAAGACTGAGGAATCTCATTCTCTGGAGGTCTTCACCACAGATAGATTTCCATCTGTTTGGGATAATTTAAAGTAACCATGCCAGAAAGCAAGGGGGATGAAACAGATGATGTCTTGGGCTTCTCCTCTAGACTTTTGGTTCTATAATTAACATGATAAAAGGGGCTGTGGTTATCTGCAGTGAGAATTTAGAAAGGAATGTGCTTGCTGGTTTTGGGACATGTCTTATGTGGGAATGCCAGAAGTTAGTGTCATCCATTGAAAAGATTGATGCAGGAGTTCACTTTAGGTTAGTTCTCGAAGTAGTACCTAGCTCACTGATGAATATTTCTGACTGCTCAGATTTAGTTGGGAAAATAATTTGTTTAGTTCATTTTAGTCACCTTAGGTGAATTACAAATATTACCTATTAATTATTTGCACACAAAAGGCTCATGATCAAAAGGAGAAAATGTAATTCTTAATTTTTTAGAAGAATAGTATTAGAAAGACACAAGGGAATGTAGGAGAGTAATGTTCCTATGGTCTTATCTTTCCATTTACTGTGTGATTGTACTTTATTTGCTTCTTAGAGAAGTAAGGGCAATTTGTTTCTTCCAGTTTTCAATGAGACTGCATTTTAGAGATTAGATGTTTCCTTACAATGGGTCAAATATCCTGAGAAGCAACCAAATTCCAAGGTAGCTTGTTTTCTTTGCTTATCATTTGTATGAACAATAAGTCTGCATCAAAACAAGAAGGAAACAACACAAATTGGTTGATAATACTAGAAATCTGTAGAACCTTCTAGAATACTGAGTTGTACTAAAGAACATAAATGCAACTTTATCTATATGTAGATCCAGTCATTTTCACCTATGTTGACACTTAAAAATATTTAAGTGACTCATTATCTTGACTCAGGTTGATTGACAGAAAGCAGAGAAGAGACAGTAGGAAAGAAAGAGGCTTGGGTATCTTTAGGGTTATTTGATCAGATCATTTAGGAAAACAATCCTGGTGGATAGCAGATAACCCCACTGTGGGAACTGATTACCAGGCTCTATCTCCATAAAACTACTGACCTTTCTTTCTACAAAGCCTTAATGTTAAATAAGATGGAAAGACTAGGTCTGGGCTCCATGACAAATTGCATTATATTTCAAGTAGAAAAAGGGGTAAGATTCTTGGAAGCTGTAGGATAATAAGTACCTTTGATTTTTAAGAACTTTGTTAGGCAAATTCTAAATTAAAGATGCTATCTTGAGCCTAATTTTGTCTCAACTCATATTCTCTTCATAGTGAATGAAGGAGAATGAGGAGAGACAGTTAAGAAGAGAAGTGGGAGTGAGAGAAGAGGCAAGGGAGAAGAGAGTAGCAGAGAGGGAGGAAGAAATGGGGGAAGAGAGAGAGAAGGGCAAATATAGAAGAAATGAAAAATGTACTTTTAGAAAGTTTATAATTAACCAATAAAAGCTGTGTTTTAAAGTTTACCTAAAAATATAAAGATATAATTTTACAATGAGCTAGACAATATTCTTCTATTTTCTACTTACGTTTACAGTAAGAAAATATAGCTAAAATTAGGAAAATCAGAAAAAGATATCGGATAAAATCTTGCTACCTTTGTGAATTAAGAAGGATATATTCTCTTTGGGGTCCTACTAGGTCTGTGACTCTGTGGTTAGAAAAGGAAAACATTTTTCTTGTTCTTTTTTTTCTTTTAAGTCCCATTTAAAGCTAGTTCAGAACAGCCTAAAGAAAGACTGATTGTGTACTAAGGAAACTTCATTTTAGCATTTGACCTTCCCTTCATTTATGCAAATTGCCTTTCAAGGAGCTGTTTCTGTCCGTTGTGCTCATTTTTTGTATTTTTCTCCAGCATCAGCCAAAGTCATGCTCAACTTCTAGGACTCTAGGTATCATTGCATTGTTGTCTCTTTATGTCCACCAGAGCTTCAAAATTTTCCCATATTCTATGTGCTCTTTCTATAAGTTTTATTATTTTTTTCTTTTGGGCCATATATGGTGGTGCTTAGGGCTTACTTCTGACAGTGTGCTCAGAGAACATTTTTGGTAATGCTTAGGGAACCCTGTTGGTTGTGACCCCTGTGGAGTTTGGTTGCACGGAAAGCCAGTGTCCTTTTTTTTTAATATAATTTTTATTTTGAACATAGTGGCTTACATATTGTTGACAATAATATTTTAGGTACATATTTACATAAAATCAGGGGGAGTCCCATCACCAATTTGTCCTCCCTACACCTCTGTTTTCGTCCTACCTCCCATATCCTCCTCCCTCAACCCCTGGGGCTGCTAGAAAATGTGGTCCCCTCTGTACCTAGTTTATTACTTAGTAGTCTTGCACCTGTTTGGTCTTGGTGCCTCCCTTATTTCCCCCTCTAACTGGGGGGCAGGACTAGATAGTTCAAGTTATGTGGTTTTGTTTGAAGAAGAGAAAAGTAATAAACTGGGGTAAAAGTCTAATACGCTGAAAATGGGCAGAATCCTCCTAGAGGCTCTCATCATCAGTTTGAGAGATGAAGGAGAAAAATAAGGTGAAACACCCCAACAGTACAAAAAGAAGTGTCAAATATCCAGTGAGCACTCCAACAATAACAACGATAAGCACCACAACAAAAGCCATGGTCTTGAGATAAAAAACATGGCAGGGCACATAAAGAAAAGAAAAGAAGGAAAAAACATAAATATAAATGGGGACAACAACTTCAATAACCACACCAAAACAAGGAAATAGACAAGAAGTAGATAAGTAAATAAAAATAAAAAATAATAAGAAAATATGAGTATATAAAAAATAATATATAAAAAATATTTTGTTCTTTTTGCCTTCTTTTTCCCTCCTGCACTGGCACAGTAAATATTGGAGTCATTTGAAAAGGAATTCACTTGGCCTAAGAGATATGGGGTTTCTCCACCCTTGGAGTATATTGTCATGGGATTAACTATAGACTTCGTTCAGGTTCATTTACTCTCCCCTTGGTGCTTTCGTGGTATTTGGAAGACTTCTGCTCCTTCCTGGGTGATAAAATCACCTCTGTATCTAGAGATCTCAGTATCTGCACAGGTCCAGGAGTGGGATTTATGATGAAGTCTTTGCGGTTCTAGAAGTTCTGTTCCCTCAGTGTCATTTTAATCCATCTTCTATGGTTGGTGGTCTTGGTCTCTGCACTGATCCTAGGATGGAACCTAGAATAGTGTCTTTCATTGTGTTTCCAGAAGCCCCATTCCGTTGCAATTGTCTCAGCCAGACCTGTGGAACTGGGGATCATGGTTGTTGTGCAGGTCGTAATTCAAACCCTAGACTAGGACCTTTTTATTGGTCCCAAGATATACAGTCCCATCATGGTTCTAGCAGCCAGTCTGTAAATAGCGGTCCTAGCTTTTGGACAGACCAAAGGGTGACAAGTCTTCTGATTTTGTCTTATCATTAGCTGGTGAGGTAGGATAACCTGCTCTTAGGTCAAGTTGTTCCCATTTTCCTCATTGTCAGGTTATCATATTAGAGCTGGCACTTATTGTTGGCCCAGCAGTATTAAGGATGTTCCGGATGGGATTTGTTTCCCATAGCTGGTGTGAAGAACTTTGTCATTTCTATGTCTGGGATCCAGGGTTCAAGGCTGGATGGATGGTGTCTAATCACCTGGGGTCTAAGTTGGGTCTGCATGACATATTTTCAAGGTGGGAGATATCCCTGTATTGTAAACAAGTATGAGTTCTTGTCCCTAGTAGATAAGAGCTCGTTTTTATATGTAGGATTTCCCCTTTTATTAGTGTGCCTTTGCAGGGAAAAATGGTGCTACATTATATTGTCGGTGCATTTGGGGGTGGACATAGAAGTAAACAGAAACAGGTCACACACCCAAAAAAGATAAAAATAGGAATAAAATATATGTGCTCACCTATGTATATGTAGAACAAACATTTTTAAAAAATGAATTAACAAAGTAATTAATTAACAAAGTGATGCCAGAGACTACTTTACTTTTGGGGAAAAGCAGGTAAGGAGATGGTGTAATACAGGTCTTATACTTATGTTGGAAGTTTAGGTTTCCCCATTGTCTTTTGGAATTTTCTTGTGTTGTGTGGGTTCCCAGGCACCTTTCCATCACAGCCCCTGACCTTCTTGAGATTGGTAAAAGATTTGCGGCAGGGAGGTCCTGGAAGAGCTCTTGCATTGGGGATACTTTTAGAGCTAAGTCCGGTTTCAAGTAACAGTCCACGTTAGGGGGAGTTGGTAGGGAGGGCTGCGCAGCATGAGTCCACAGGGGAGTTGGTTGCCATTTCTTGCAGGGGACGAGGTGTGGGTTTGACTGGGTGTCCCTTCGCTTGGATGCTGGGCACTGGTTCGTTGGGGTAGGAGATCAGTCTTGATGCCTAATGGATTAAGAACTGAGGGTGAAGAGTTTTAATATGGTGGGAGGTCTGGATGGGATTGAGGGGTGAAGGAATTAGTTGTATTTCCAAAGGGGGGAAAGGGGGAAGTATATGGAAGGGGTAGGAAGGAAGAAAAGAGAAAATACATTAGAAAGAAAGGGAAAGAGGAAAGAAAAAAGGAAAAGAGAAGAAAAGTAAAGAAAAGAAAAAATAAGAAAGAAAGTAGTGAGAAGAGAGGAGAAAAATAGCAAGGAAATGCTGGTTTGCTTGAATGTGTTCGATGAGTAGGGTCTGTAGTCTAAGTCTGTACGTCACAGTTGCTGTTTCAGTGGTCTGACTGGTCACGTGTTTCAAATCCTAAAAGAAGATATAACCTAGAGATAAAGTGTATGTTAAAGAGTTTTCTCAGGACATTCTCATAGTGCAAGCTGGGTATGGTATCTCGTGTGACTGAGCCCCAAGATGCCATCTTGGTTTGTCCACCCTTTGTATCCAAGAATGCCTGTGGATAGAAAAGCTTAGAGGTTATTTTAAATATAGTAAGATTAAGGCATTAAAACATAGTGTTATGAGATGTTTCCATTGGAATCAGTGATTTACCGTGCTATTCTTTACCTGTGATCCTGTATAAGATCCCTAAGGGATTATTATGGGCCTTTGTAGTAGAAGGCTGATTATATACCTGTTCTTTCAATGCTGCTGTTTCTGCTGTTGCTGGTTTCTTTGTTGTATGATATGCAATCAAGAGTTTGTTTGCTCCTTTTTTTATGTATTTTGGACACTGCTCCCGAGTATATGTTGACTATTACAGTGTTTGGAGTTTCTACCCTGTTAAACCCTATATTTGGTTGTTGAGTATTAGTTGTCTATAAGGTGTATGTTCTAGGTGCTTCAGAATAGTGCTACCATTCTGTGTTTATCTTTAGTCTTCTGACTTACTTCGTTTAACATAATATGTTCTAGGTCCATCCACGTTGCTGCAAAGTCTGTGATTGTATCATTTCTGACAGCCATGTAGTATCCCATTGTGTATAGATACCACATCTTAATGATCCATTCATCTGTTGTTGGGCATCGTGGTTGGTTCCAGGACTTGGCTATTATACTGAGTGCTGCGATAAATAGTGGGGTGCACACATACTTTGGAATGAATGTCCTTCCAACTTGGGGGTAGATACATAGGAGAGCAATTGCTGGGTCAAATGGCAGCTCAATTTTGAGTTCTTTGAGCACTCTCCAGACTGTTCTCTATAGGTGTTGGACTAGGGGGCATTCCCACCAGCAGTGGATGAGAGTGCCTTTTATACTGCATCCCCACCAACACAGATTGTTCACATTATTTTTGATGTGAGCCATCCTCACTGGTGTAAGGTGGTACCTCATTGTTGTCTTGATTTGGATCTCCCTGATGATGAGTGAAGGTGAGCATGTTTTCATGTGTTTGTTAAAGCCAGTGTCTTAACTCTTGTATTATCTCTCCTAATCCACATTCAAGAAAACAAACAATTAAGCCTTTTCACATATCCACTAGCAGTGTACAAGACTCTAGCTTTTCTTCTTTTTAATATCTTTATTTAAGCACCTTGATTACAAATATGATTGTAGTTGGGTTTCAGTCATGTAAAGAACACCCCCCTTCACCAGTGCAACATTCCCACCACCAATGTCCCAAATCTCCCTCCACCCCACCCACCCCCACATGTACTCTAGACAGGCTTTCCACTTTCCTCAGTTATTCATTCTAATGATAGTTCTCACTGTAACAACAAATTACTGGATAAATAAACTATGGAAGAATACTACTTGGCTTTAAGGAAAAAAATTGGTTTCATGCAATTTGCTCCTAATTGGATGGATCTGGCGAATATTCTGCTAAAGTGAAATCAGAAGGAGAGAGATAGGCATAAAATAATCTCTCTCAGATGTAGGATACAAAGTATAGTAGAGAAACAACAAATTCCAGAAGACAACAGAAACTGAGAACTGAACTTTGATAAGCAGTTAACCATTGGGGCAGCTGCAAGGTGAAGGACATTGGGACAATGAGAGAAGGAAGAGGACACAATATACATATACTAAGACTTACCTCTAACTAGAGTTATTTGTGTATATATTAATTTTTGTTGTAAGTCACTTTCGATCAGGACCAAGGTACTCTTTCCATACCTGAGCTTCATGCTTATTAGTTAGTGACTGTTTACTGGAGTCAAATCTATCTTAACATATCTTTTCCAGAAAAAGAACAAGACTCAAATTCAATGAGTGTTTTTCACTTCTGAAAGACTATTTATTAGACAAAATATGTTATTGAATAACATAACATGAGCCACAGTCCCCCAAAATTGAGGCAGACAGACTGTCAGTATGGTCTCCCTTGTAACACCATCTAGGCTTCACCCAGTCACACAGTCCCAAGAAACTGAAGCAGACAGAACAGATCAGCAGTGGGGATCATCTTTTACTCAGAAGAGTCATATTCACAACAAGTCAGTTCACACCAAAAAGTTGCAGCCTCATATTTCCTCTAGTCAATAAGCCACACGATGATACATGAAAAAATACCACTGCACTATGAAGGCCACAATGGGAAAGCAATGCAAAAGTCCACCAAGCATAGTGAATGAATATGATAGTTCTAAAAACCCAGGTAGTACTAGCCATCTATATAGCCTCTCTCTTAAATAGGAAAAGTTGAGGATGTTCAAGGAAATCAAAAAATCATGGGATGAACATCTATCTAATAAGACTCAAGAGAAAATGTGAATAAACTTGTGAAAACTTCAAATCAAAATCATAGAACTGAAAAAGTTGATAGGTTAAAAAAAAAACTCATTGAAGGGCTCACCAATACAATAACAGCTGCTGAGGACAGAATTCGTGAGCTTAAGATGAGCTATATAACACCTCCAGACTATAGCAGAAGATGTAAAAGAGGCTTCAAATAAATACAGAAAATAGAGGAAAAAATCCCCCAAATAAACAGACAACAATAGAAAATTAGGATAATTTAAACAAAAACAATTCAAGAGTCATTGGGGTCCCAGAGATCTAGGATGAAAACCCTTATGTAAAAGCTACTGTCAAAGACAATATTGCTGAGAAGTTCCCAGAGCTAAAGAGAACGTGCATTCACATCCTTGCTTCCTGATAGAGAGCCAAATAAGTAGAGATCTAATAAAGATCCAAATAAAAACACTCCAAGGCACATACATGCAAGACACAATGAGGAAAATCATAGAGATAAAATACTGAAAGTAGCAAGATCAAAATAGGAGATTACAACAAAGGAGCATATTTAAGATTTACAACAGATCTACCACAAACCTTTCAGGCTTGAAGGCAGTGGTGAGATATAGTGAAAAAAAATCAACTGAAAAAAACATCTATTTTTTAATAATCTTTATTGTGACCGAAGTGAATTACAAATCTTTCATAGTAACAGTAATATTTAAGCTTATGGTAACAATGAACCAGGGCCATTCCCACTACCAGTGTTGTCCCCCCTCCACCCCTATTCCCAGCATGCATCTCATATCTCCCTCTCCTGCCCCCCCCCAATCTACTAGTGTTAACTGCTCCTTTCTGTGTATAACTTGTTGTAGATTGGGTATCGATTCTTTTGACATTGACTTTGGGATTGGTGTTTGGGTCTGATTATTTTTTATTTCTACTCTGTTTATATGACAGTTTGGTTTTGGTACCCTCCATTTCCCCCCCTCAATTCATGAGGCAGAACAAAATGATTCGTGTTATGTGGTTCTGTTGGAAAAAAAAAACAAGAAATGAAAACAAAAAACAACAATAACAAAAACAACTGGAAGGATTCCATCTAGAGTTTATAAATATCAATTTAAAAGAAGAAAAAACCCAAAATGAAAACAAAGACAAAAATATCAGCATCTACAAAAAAAAAAAGAAAGAAAGAAAGAAAAAGGCACTCAGCTACTAAAAACAACCACCATCATATAATAACCATGAGAACGAAAGGAAAGAACATCTTACCAAGACTATTTACCCAGCAAAATGCACATTAGGGTTTGTCAGTGATACGCAGCTGCATGGATAAACAATAGCTTGGGAAATCAAAACCCACTTTAAAAGAACTTAAGGGGTTACTTTAAAGAAATACAAACCCCACAAAACACCAAACTTCTACAAAAAGATGGCACAAGATTTCATGACAATAAACTCTGTCAATATCAGTGGACCAAATGCACCAATTAAGAGACAAAGAGTAGAATGAGAATAAACAGTGTTGGCGGGGATGTGGAGAGAAAGGAACTCTTATCCACTGCTGGTGGGAATGCCGTCTAGTTCAACCTTTATGGAAAGCGATATGGAGATTCCTCCAAAAACTGGAAATCAAGCTTCCATATGATCCAGCTATACCACTCCTAGGAATAAACCCTAGGAACACAAAAATACAATACAAAAACCCCTTCCTTACACCTATATTCATTGCAGCACTATTTACAATAGCCAGACTCTGGAAACAACCCAGATGCCCTTCAACAGACGAATGGCTAAAGAAACTGTGGTACATATAAACAATGGAATATTATGCAGCTGTCAAGAGAGATGAAGTCATGAAATTTTCCTATACATGGATGTACACGGAATCTATTATGCTGAGTGAAATAAGTCAGAGAGAGAGAGAGAAAAACGCAGAATGGTCTCACTCATCTACGGGTTTAAAGAAAAATGAAAGACATTCTTGCAATAATAATTTTCAGACACAAAAGAGAAAAGAGCTGGAAGTTCCAGCTCACCTCAGGAAGCTCACCACAAAGAATGATGAGTTTAGTTAGGGAAATAACTACATTTTGAACTGTCCTAATAATGAGAATGTATGAGGGAAATGGAGAGCCTGTTTAGAGTACAGGCGGGGGTCGGGTGGGGAGGAGGGCGACTTGGGACATTGGTGATGGGAATGTTGCACTGGTGATGGGTGGTGTTCTTTACATGACTGAAACCCAAATACAATCATGTATATAATCAAGGTGTTTAAATAAAAAAAAATTTATTGAAAAAAAAAAGAGACAAAGAGTGGCAAATTGGATCAGGACATCGAATGGAACATTCTGCTGCCAGCAAGAAACACATTTAAATAGTCATAGAGAAAGACACAGAGAGGGTTATTCCAAATAATGAAGAGATATGGAAATCTGAGGGAAAAATCACTTTCCTAAAACGTATGTGCAAACAATGAGGTGCTAGCAAAATATTTAAAACAGTTGCTAAGAGATTTGAAGAAAGACATCAATAGAACACAGTAGTAGTGGGAGACTTCAACAGCACTCTGTCATGGTCACCTATTGATAGATCAACCAGGCCAAAACTCAACAATTATATCATGGATTTTCAGGATAAAATGGGAGGAGCTAAGTGTATATATATGTGCATATACATTATAAATGTATATAGCATGTATGTTTATATATATATATCTTTTATTTCTAAAAAGCTGAATGCACAATCTTCTTCAATGCTCATAGGATATTGACATTCTCTAAGATAGTCCACATGCTGGCCACAAAACATTCCTCCATAAATTCAAAAGGATAGAAACTTTATCAACTATCTTCTCAGACCATCAGACTCAGACTATCTTTTCAGATGTGCTAAAAATAGGAGTTAATTACAAGCAGAAATGGAGAAATAACTTTAATACCTGGAAATTAAACAGCTCACTACTAAACATCCAGCTAATTCTAAGAGGAAATCAAAAGATTCCTTAAAACAAATGAGAAAAGAAAACAAATTACCAGAATTTGTGGCACAAAGCAAAGTCAGTATTAAAAGGAACATTTATAGCTGTGCAAGCATTCATCAGGTAGGAAGAAAGGGATGACATAAAAAACTTAAAGACACAGATTAAGAAATTGGAAAATGAGTAACAAAATAAGTTAAAAGCAAGCAGGCAAGGAAATTAAAAAACTTAGAGCAAAAATCAACCTGGAAACCCAGAAAACAATCCAAAAATCAATAAAAGCAAAAAAAATTGGTTCTTTGAAAAAATAAACAGTTATATATACAATATATATACAAATATATACTATATATTATATTTTGTATATATATACACATATATATTTGGTTTTTGGATCACACCCGGCAGCGTTCAGGGGTCACTCCTGGCTCCATGCTCAGAAATCGCTCCTGGAAGGCTCAGGAGACCATATGGATGCCGGATTCTAACCACCGTCCTTCTGCATGAAAGGCAAACACCTTACCTCCATGCTCTCTCTCCGGCCCCAAATAAAAAAATATTGATAAAGCATTTGCAAGACTAACAAAGCCCATACTTCAGGCCCTCATCTCTGGGAATTATTTCAATGTCTTTTATTTTTCTTGAAACCCATAAATGAGTTCTATCCTGTGTCTATTCTGTGTGTCTCTCTCTCCCTCTGACTTATTTCACTCAGCATAATAGTTTCCATGTACATCCAAGTATAGGAAAATTTTATGACTTCATCTCTCCTGACAGCGACATAATATTACATTGTGTGTATGTACCACAGTTTCTTTAGGCATTCATTTATTGAAGGATATCTTGGTTGTTTTCAGAGCCTGGCTGCAGTGAATAAAAGTGTGAGGAAGAAATTTTTGTATTGCTCTTTTTTAGTTCTTAGAGTATATCCCTTGTAGTGGTATAGCTGGATCAAATGGGAGCTCAATTTCCAGTTTTTTGAGGAATATGCATATTGTTTTCCATAAAGGCTGGACTAGACCAGCAGTGAATGAGAGTTCCTTTCTCCCAACATCCCCACCACAACTGATTGTTCTTGTTCTTTGTGATGAGTGCCAGTCTCTGTGGTGTAAGATGACACCTCATTGTTGTTTTGATTTGCATCACCCTAATGATTAGTGATGTGGAGCATTTTTATGTCCCTTTGGCCATTTTTATTCCTTCTTTGAGAAATTGTCTATTCATTTTATCTTCGCTTTTCTTGATGTTTCTTTCTTGTTAAGTTCTGTCAGTACCTTATTTATATTAGATACTTGTCCCTTACCTTACAGATGTTGGGTGAATAGCTTCTCCCATTCTGTGGGTGGCTTTTGTAACCTAGGCATTATTTTCATTGAGATGAAGAAGCTTCTCAGCTTAATAGAATCCTATTTGTTATCTATCTTTGCTTCATCTTGTTTTGAGAGTGCTGTTTCTTCTTGAAGATGACGTTAGCTTCAATGTCATGGAGTGTTTTGCTTACATGTTGTTCAATATACCTCATGGTTTCAGGTCTAATATCAAGGTCTTTAATTCATTTGCAAATGACCTTTGTGCAGGGTGATGGAGATCTGAGTTCTTTTTTTAGCAATTGACTGCCCAGTTGTCCCAACACCACATGTTGAAGAGACTTTCTTTGCTCTGTTTTGCATTTATTGCCCCTTTGTCAAAGATTAAAATTTGTATATCTGAGGAGCATTCTTATAAATACTCTAGTCCACTAATGTGAGGATCTGTATTTATTCCAATATCGTGCTGTTTTAATGACGATTGCTTTGTAATAAAGTTAAAGTTGAGGAAAGTGATGCCTCCGATATTCATTTTCCCAAGTGTTGCTTTAGCTATTCGTGGGTATTTATTGTTCCAAAAGAATTTCAGGAGTATTTGATCAACTACTTTGAAAAATGTCATGGCTATTGTTACAGGGATTGTATTAAATCTGTACAATGCCTTGGGGAGTACTGCTATTTTAATGATGTTAATCCTGACAATTTACAAGTAAGGTATGTGTCTTCATTTCTGTGTGTCTTCTTTTATTTCTTGAAGCAGGGTTTTGTTGTTTCTTTTCTTTTTTTTTTTATTTTAACCAACTTTATTACATACATGATTGTGTTTGGGTTTCAGTCAGGTAAAGAACACTACCCATCACCAGTGCAACATTCTCATCACCAATGTCCCAAATCTCCCTCCTCCCCACCCAACCCCCACCTGTACTCTAGACAGGCTTTCTATTTTCCTCGTACATTCTCATTATTAGGATAGTTCAAAACGTAGTTATTTCTCTAACTAAACTCATCCCTGTTTGCGGTGAACTTCATGAGGTGAGCTGGAACTTCCAGCTCTTTTCTCTTTTGTGTCTGAAAATTATTATTGCAAGAATGTCTTTATCATTTTTCTTAAAACCCATAGATGAGTGAGACCATTCTGCGTCTTTCTCTCTCTTGACTTATTTCACTCAGCATGATAGATTCCATGTACATCCATGTATAGGAAAATTTCATGGCTTCTTCTCTCCTGACAGCTGCATAATATTCCATTGTGTATATATACCACAGTTTCTTTAGCCATTCATCTGTTGAAGGGTATCTTGGCTGTTTCCAGAGTCTTGCTATGGTAAATAGTGCTGCAATGAATATAGGTATAAGGAAGGGATTTTTGTATTCTATTTTTGTGTTCCTCGGGTATATTCCTAGGAGTGGTATAGCTGGGTCGTATGAGAGCTCGATTTACAATTTTTGGAGGAATTTCCATATTTCTTTTCATAAAGATTGAACTAGATGGCATTCTCACCAGCAGTGGATAAGAGTTCCTTTCTCTCCACATCCCCACCAACACTGCTTGTTCTCATTCTTTGTGATGTGTGCCAATCTCTGTGGTGTGAGGTGATACCTCATAGTTATTTTGATTTGCATCTCCCTGATGATTAGTGATGTGGAACATTTTTTTCATGTGTCTTTTGAGCGTATGTATTTCTTCTTTGTCAAAGTGTCTGTCCATTTCTTCTCCCCATTTTTTGATGGGATTAGATGTTTTTTTCTTGTAAAGTTCTGTCAGTGTCTTGTATATTTTGGAGATTAGGCCCTTGTCTGATGGGTATTGGGTGAATAGTTTTTCCCACTCAGTGGGGGGCTCTTGTATCCTGGGCGCTATTTCTTTTGAGGTGCAGAAGCTTCTCAGTTTAATATATCCCCATCTGTTAATCTCTGCTTTCACTTGCTTAGAGAGTGCAGTTTCCTCCTTGAAGATGCATTTAGTATCAATGTACTGGAGTGTTTTAACTATGTATTGTTCTATATATCTTATGGTTTTGGGTCTGTTATCAAGGTCTTTCATCCATTTGGATTTAACCTCTGTACATCATGTTAGCTGGGGGTTTAAGTTCAATTTTTTTGCAAGTGGCTAGCCAGTTGTGCCAACACACTTGTTGAAGAGGCTTTCTTTGCTCCATTTACGATTTCTTGCTCCTTTATCAAAAATTAGGTGATTGTATGTCTGGGGAACATTCTCTGAGTATTCAAGTCTCTTCCACTGATCTGAGGGCCTGTCTTTATTCCAATAAAATGCTGTTTTAATAACTATTGCTTTGTAGTACAGTTTAAAGTTGGGGAAAGTAATGCCTCCCATATTCTTTTTCCCAATGATTGCTTTAGCTATTCTAGGGTGTTTATTATTCCAAATGAATTTCAAAAGCATTGCCTAGGATACAAGAGCTACCCACTGAATGAGAGAAACTATTCACCCAATACCCATCAGATAAGGGGCTAAAATCCAAAATATACAAGGCACTGACAGAACTTTACAATACAAAAATATCTAATCCCATTAAAAATGGTGAGAAGAAATGCACAGACACTTTGTCAGAGAAGAAATACAAATGGCCAAAAGACACATGAAATAATGCTCCATATGACCAATCATCAGGGAGATGCAAATCAAAACATTTATGAAAAACAAACAAACATCTGTGAGATACCATCTTATGCCATAGAGATTGGCCACATTGCAAAGAATAAGAAGAACAAGCAGTGCTGGCGTGGATGTGGAGAGAAAGGAACTCTTATTCACTGCTATTGTAAGTGCCATCTAGACCAGCTTTTATGGAAAACAATATGGATATTCCTCAAAAAACTGTAAATTGAGCCTCCATAATGTCCAGCTATACCATTACTAGGGATATACCATAGGAACACAAAAATACAATTCAAAAATCCTTTCCTCACACCTATATTTATTGCAGATCTATTTACAAAAGTCAGACTCTGGAAACAACAAAGATGCTTTTCAACAGAGGAGTGGCTAAAGAAACTGTGGTACATATACACAATGGAATATTATGCATCTGTCAGGAGAGATGAAGTCATGAAATTTTCCTGTACATGGATGTACATGGAATCTATTATGCTGAGTGAAATAAGTCAGAGGGAGAGAGATAAACACAGAATAGTCTCACTATCTATGGGCTTTAAAAAAAGTAAAGATAGGGCCTGGAGAGATAGCACAGTGGCGTTTGCCTTGCAAGCAGCCGATCCAGGACCAAAGGTGGTTGGTTTGAATACCAGTGTCCCATGTGGTCCCCCGTGCCTGCCAGGAGCTATTTCTGAGCAGACAGCCAGGACTAACCCCTGAGCAACGCCAGGTGTGGCCCAAAAACCAAAAAAAAAAAAAAAAAAAAAAAGTAAAGATATTATTATAAAAATTCCAGAGAAAATAGAGGGAAGGGCCTGAAGGACCAGCCCACAATATGAAGCTTACCCCAAAGAGTGGTGAATGGTGTTAGAGAAATAACTACAATAACAACTAGCATGACAATGTTAATAAATGAGAGAAGTAGAATGCCTGTCTCGAATACAGGCAAGGATGGCAGAGGAGGGAGATCTGGGGCATCAATGGTGGGAATGTTGCATGGTGAAGGGGGGCATGTTCTGTTTATGATTGAAACCCAACTTCAATCATGCTTGTAATTATAGTACTTAAATAAATATTTTATAACTTTAAAAAAGGAGTAAATCACTTGCCTTTAAAAAAAGAATAAAACAGTCAATTTATGAAGTTTGGCCTTTACAGAAGTCTTACTAATTCCTGGAGACCAAGTTATCTCTGAAGGTTCGGAGAGGATCTGGAAAGCAAACAAGTGAGTGAGAATGTGTGAGTGTGTGTACAAATATGCATGATGAAGGGTGATATCTGTTCTGCCTGCACTAAGGAATTTACAATGAGCATTAAAGGCTTAATATTGAATTTTATACAGTTCAATGAATAAATGATATGAATGGGGGATATCTTTGCCTAAACTGAATGCACTCTTATCTCCTGGTAATGATTTCCTAGTAGGATTGTCAATGCCAATCACTCTGGATCTGACCATCCAACAGACTGAACCAAATCCTAATGCTAAAGATCCTTTATTTATGCTAGCACAAGCTGGAGGCAAACGTCTTTCAGAATGTTGAGTGCTGACAAAGATTGGTGAGTGCAGTTTCAGAAATAACTACATTAACAATTACCATGACAATGTTAATGAGTGAGAGAAGTAAAATGCCTGTCTTAAATACAGGCAGGGGATGGGAGAGGAGGGAAATGGGGGGCATTGGTATTGGGACTGTTGCACTGGTGAATGGGGGGGTGTTCTTTTTATGACTGAAACCCAACTATAATCATGTTTGTAATCATGGTGTTTAAATAAAGATATTATAAAAAAAAAGAAACTGCTACATCTACACAATGGACTACTATGGAGCAATTAGAAAAAAATGAAGTCATGAAATTTGCTTATACAGGGAAGGATATGGAGAGTATTAGGCTGAGTGAAATGAGTCAGAGCGAGGATAGACTTAAAATGATAACACTCATTTGTGGGATATATAAACAAATAGAGTATGGTCTTAATATTCAAAGACAATATATATGAGGCCCTGGTATGAAACTTGCTAGAAATTAATAGCAGAGAAATGCAGTTAGGGCAGAGAAGGGACCACTATGACAATGATAGTTGGAAATGATCGCTTTGTACAAAAATTGGTTTCTGAAAGGAGAAATAAAGTGATATGAATGACATACCTTCAATAACAATATTTCAAATTACAGTATTTAAAAAATGAAAAATAAAGAAGAGACAGAAAGACCAAGAGAGAAATGTCTGCCACATGGCAAGAAAGCAAGAGGGAAGGAGGGAAGGCAGGAGGAGACAGGGAACATTTGTGTTGTGAAATATGTACTGTGAAGGATGTTGTATATTGTTTGGCTTAACCTCAATTGTGAATGACTTTGTAACTGTGTATCTCTGGTGACTCAATGAAAGAATTTATCTATAAAAATATTCATTAATACATTGTCAATTCAAAAGTTCAAGTTATTTATGGAAATCCATTTCTATATGTATATTTATTCATGTATTTATAAATCTTTAGGACAATGACCAAAGAATGCATGCATAAGTGTGCAAGTCTATATATTTTAATGACTGAATGTTAATTCAAATCTATGTTTTATTTTCAACCATAAGCTCCATAAAATCAAGAAGCATTAGTATTAAATAAAATATTATAAATGCCAGATTAAATTTTTAAAAAATACATCCTGGTTTTCAGATAAGAAAAAGTGAGAAGAGCATGAGAAAAGTGAAATTGCAGCCTGACTATAAACAGAAGTTTCTTATTTTTATAAAAATACTGTGCTTTGAAATGCTGATATGTTTTCTAATTTTTAAACTAATAGGCACCTACTAAAAAAGCATCTAAGATGACATCTAAAAAGCAAGAGTGCCACTGATTTAATTTTTTCTTCTGTTCTTTATGTGGGGGAAAGTTACAAATTATTTTCAAGGGAGGAACATGACATTTCCACAGATGGGTACTTTATAGTACAAATGTAAATTGCAGAGCAAATAACTTTTCTCCCCATGGGTAATGGTTTTTGTAGCTGTACAAAGCATGCTTGAAAATAAGAAACTTGAAAACCATGAAATGTGGCTAATTTGAATAATTATTGTTGGAGGAAATGTGATTGTGTTTAAATTTTTGCATTACCTTTAAATGTTTTTTTTCTTTTCAGATTCCTCCATAAATTATTTTGCTGTATGTGAATGTATGTATAAAAGTGTGTGCAAAATCTATCTATCTACACAGATAGATTAAAAAAGATGATAGATAGGTAGATGATAGATAGATGGATAGATAGATAGATAGATAGATAGATAGATAGATAGATAGATAGGTAGGTAGGTAGGTAGGTAGGTAGGTAGGTAGGTAGGTAGGTAGGTAGATAGATATAGATAGATAAATAGATAGATGATGGATGAATAGACAGACAGACAGACAGACATTTTGGAGACAAACCTGGCAGTACTCAGGTGTAATTTTGGCTCAGTGTTCAGAAATCAATCCTTTCAGTGCTCTGGAGACCATATGAATAGCTAGGATTGAACCCGGGTCTCCAGCATGCTAGGCAAATATATTTTGACTTGCTTATTTTTCAGCAAATTGTAGAAGTTATTGATAACAGTGTTAGTGAGCAGTACAGAATCTGTGATCTAGATGCTTTAGAAAGAATAAATCAAAACGTAACTCACTTTATCCTTGAATTTTTCAGAAACTCCTGGAGAGAAACACTTTCAACATTAATATACTCATGTTTCTCAATGTGGAATGGACTCCAAGTTTGGTTAGACCATAGTGAAGAGTGTTGAAAGCCATTAGTAATTAAGAGTATGGCTCTGTGCTGATTTGTTTTATGGTATATTTCATGCTGCTCATGCACGGTAGGTAATATACATGGATTCAGCATAAATTTAATTTTGCACATTAAGTAAAGTGCAATAGATAAATTATGCCTGAAGAGGAGCAACCACTGCAGTAGCCACTTGAACTAATGTACCCTGGAGGTGCCTGAGCACATCAGTTGTGTTGAAGCACTAATGCATCCTGTATATCTGCATGGAAACATTTGCTCTGTGGTGCCAGAAGTAACCTCCTGGCTCTCAGAGAGGAACTGGAGGAGGGGAACTGACCTGGCTCCTGGGATTAAACTGCAGCCCCATCTCAGACTCAAAAGTGTGCTTTGCCATGCCTGGTCTTTTGCAAGGACTCAGTGGAAAGGTCTAAGCAAAATTTTTCCCATGACCTGGGGAAGTTAGAAAAACTGGGAGGGACCCTGAAAACCCCTTCCTTGGCTCAGTAGAAGGATCCAGAGTCCAAGTGAAGAGCATTCCTCTGAGGATTCAGAAATCGGAAAGGATGTATTACTGCAAAGATGGCTGAATTAGAGCCGCTGGGGGAACACTTACTTTTGAATTTCTTGGCATCCTCGGATCTCATTTCTCAACCTTAATGTTCACTTTATGGTCATTTTAAAAAATTTAATATATCTACATCCATATGGGGAATTGAAGCAGAACACCCAGAGGGCTTGAAGGAAGAAAACAGATCTCCACTCTGTGGCAGGATTCATTCCTGTGGCCAGGAGTGGTGATGACATGCCTTAAGTTATTTGAGATGAGTAAGTAGTTACACGTTCCACTGGAAATGTAGCTCTGATGGTTGTTAGCCAAACCTTGATAATGAAAGTTTCATCCTTTTGGACATCCTTTTCTGGGGCTCCAGTGACTGCACCTGTTGCAGCCTCATGCTCTTTCCCAGGTGGGGAGGAGTCCCTCTTTTGCCTCAGTCATCAACTCCTTTTGCCCATGGAAGCACCATGTTTGAACTGACTTTCTCTTAAGAGTTCATTTACCATACCCTTTTCTGGATGACGCTCATAGCTACTGCTTTATTTTTGGAAAGGAAATCAAAACCACTGTGATGAGCAGACTGATTGTAGCAGTAACAAGAAGCAGGCCTATGCCAAATTAATTACTCGCATAATCTTTTTACATTCTTATAAAAATGTTTTACCGGGGCCGGGCGGTGGCGCTAAAGGTAAGGTGCCTGCCTTACCTGCGCTAGCCTAGGACGGACCGCGGTTCGATCCCCCGGCATCCCATATGGTCCCCCAAGCCAGGAGCGACTTCTGAGCGCATAGCCAGGAGTAACCCCTGAGCGTCACCGGGTGTGGCCCAAAAACCAAAAAAAAAAAAAAAAAAGTTTTACCATTGTTTCCACCTTGACAAGGAGGGTATGAATGTTTTAAAATCCAAGTTAAGGCCGGAGTGGTAGCACAGCAGTAGGGTGTTTGCCTTACATGCAGCTGACACAGGATGAACATGGGTTGCATCCCTAGCATCCTATATGGTCCCCTGAACCAGGAGCGATTTCTGAGCGCAGAGCCAGGAGTAACCTCTGAGTGCCACCAGGTGTTCCCCCCCAAAAAAAACCCCACAGAAATAAAATAAAACACTAGGTAATTTGCTCAAGGTTAGAGACTGTTGAAAAAGAAAATAAATGCAGAGGCGATGCTTCAATCCAGATAACTGGAATTGAAACACGTATTCTTCATCATCTATTATTCTACCTTATATTGTACTTTAACCCACATCATTTAAGTTGTGGGATTTTGCACTCAGCCCAAGTGCATGAACTTTATTGACTTTTTTTTTAACAGATTATATAATTCTAAGTTTAAATGGTAAATTTAGGGGCCGGAGAGATAGCACAGCGGCATTTGCCTTGCAAGCAGCCAATCCAGGACCTAAGGTGGTTGGTTCTAATCCCGGCGTCCCATATGCCCCCCCCCCCCCCCGTGCATGCCAGGAGCTATTTCTGAGCAGATAGCCAGAAGTAACCCCTGAGCACCGCCGGGTGTGGCCCAAAAGCCAAAAAAATATGGTAAATTTATCTTGAAAGGAAACTAAAGGCATCTTCCAAATAGAAAGTATATTTATAATGAATCATTCCTGTATCCTCTCATGTTCCAAAGGAAGATTTTAGTATAGGAAAGCAGGGAGACTTCTATTATCCATCATTTACTTACCTGATTCCAAATCTCACCTTGGAAAAGGTATGCAAGAACATAAGCAATGAGAGCAATGAATATCTAGTTGCTTTCTTGGCTTACATCAAAGGAAGTTTAAGAGAAACCCTTTCAGTACTGTGCAAGAGACTGATTGTACCAGCATTGTGAGACTTAGACATACATTTTTTTTCTAATTCCATGTGCAGGGGAAATAATGTCTGCAGTGAGGGACCAGAGAGAGAGTACTGTGAGTATAGTTCTTGCTTTGCATGTGGCTAATCTGAGTTTGAGCTTTTGCAGGCATGCTCACAGAGCCAAGAGTAAGTCCTTAGCACAGCTGGGTAAGCCCTCTATCCCTCCAAATATGTGATAATGGGATATGATCAGAGTCCTTATATTACAATAACTTGTTGGAAATTAGTAAAAATATAGGTATTTAGGGATTTTTCTGTCTTTTTTTTTCTTTTGTGGACTTTCAGTTGTAGGTTATCTACCCGAACTTCATTCTGTGTATGTCCTGTGATTTCTTGTATATTCATGAATATTCTGGAGCATTTGAAGCCCTTATTTCATTTGATCCAGAACTTTTGATGGGAGAAATAATTTTCATAATCAACAGAAAATTCTTTTCGACATATAAAGGATTATTCATGTGTTGGGGCTTAGCAATTGAAGCAAGGCATTATTTATTAGGGAAAACAGAAGGTGTTGCAATATTAATAACAATGTTATTTCTAACACTGAAAGTGAATATACAGTGTTAGAGAGCACCAAAACCTTTTTCTTTAAAAATTACTTAAGGGGGCTGGAACAATCGTACAGTGGGTAGGTATTTGCATTGCAAATTCAAGTAGTATTCAAGTTCAAATTCTGGAGCCTGAGCTCAGTAATTCCTGAGCTCAGAGTCAGTAGTAAGTTCTGATAACTGCAAAGTGTGGCCCCAAAACAAACAAACAAAATTTATTTGTTACTGTGGATTACAAAGCATTCATGATTGGTTTCAAACATACAATGTTCCAACACTAATCAATTCACTATTGTCCAGTGTTCTCTGTCATTGTCCTCCAATTCCCTCCAACCAACCAGCAGGCACTTACAAAAAAAAATCTCTTTTAGGCTCTGGATTACAGTATTCTTACTGGTAGAGTTTCACATATAGTATTTTATCACCTTTCAGCACCTCCTCCTCCTCCTCCTGGTTGATCACTCCTCCCCCCCCCCGCCATTGTTGTAGTATTCTCTTTCCTGTCATATTTCTCTCTCCTTCACCCCTTCTCCACTTCCATAGCAAGTTTCCTACTGAAGACTAATTTGCATGTCCTTTGCAAAACTTTACATTAAATTAATACACGTCCTACAAAGTAAAGAGCAGCAGATACTAATGAAAAGGTACACAGGGTTTGGTAGAGTCATAAATTATGGCTGCTGCATATAGAAATGCTCTTCACCAATTACTATTTCTACTCTAGATACAGGTTACCTGTATCTGTATCCTGTATCCTGTTACCTGTATCCTGAGGAGGATTACAATGTTCTAATGTGTGAGGTGAGAGTCACTGATTCTCATTTAACTTTACCATCGACTCAGACACTGAACCTCTATGAATCTGAGTTGCCAGATTTACCTGCAATTCATTTTGTATTCTATAGTTTTAGAACACAGCACATAACAAGCAGAGATGACATTTTCAGAATAATTTTTGGATGGCTCAGATGATATGTGAGAAGAGACTCTAAAATAATTAGGTTATGAACCTAAACAAGTAACTTTCTTAGATGCAACTGAAGAACGCTGAGGAATCCAGTTATTTTCATCTCTGTATACTGCATAACCTGCTTAGGGTTTAATGTTAGGGAAAACTTGGGAGAAAATGGCCAGAGCTTCTACACACAAGTAGGTGAAAATTGGGATGCTTTACCAAAATGGTGCAAAGTGGCGAACCTTTCCTTCCCAATAACAATAACAACAACTACTACTTTCAAAGTATAGAAACCGTACTTAAGTTCACCAGTGATAAATCTACAAAATGTTTTGAGTTTCTCTGATGAAGTTATGAAAAGCTATTATGTCTGAATCATGGCATCAGTCTTCAGCAGATTTTTGGTTTTGCCTTGAAATAAAAAAGTCTGATGCCAAATTTTGTGCTTCATTTATTGAGTCTATGGGCTTATACTACATCTATTACTGGTTCCATTTTCTGTCTTTACCCTACTGTTTTCTTCCTTGCTTTATGCATACTTCTAATTTATATTACATAGTTATCTTTTATATATTTACCCTGGCTGCCTGGAGATCTTTTGAGTCACAGCATATAGTGTATATGTAAATAAATATATATTAATATTTCTTTTATAATTTCAACTTTCTATTGTTCTCATTTGTAAAAATTATTTAGTCAAACCAACAAATATATTATATTACATTCACATATAATATAATGTCAGAGTCATCCTGGTACTTGTTCAAAACAAAGAGTTGCTTTTTAAATCTCCTTACTTAAATTCACATGCCGAGGAAAGCAATACCATAGAAGTAAGAGAAATGGTAATTATTTCTCTGGAGAACAAATAATTTTGCAATAAATTTTAAAAACAGCATGATTCAGCAAATTAAGCGCAAAGCCAAAGAGACTAAATAGAGTTAACTTTATAGAAATAAATTTTGAAGCCATAGGCTTCAAATACTATTTTAAATGTGTTCAATTTGGGGGAGAAAAAAGGCTAGACGTCTAAAAACTTTGATTAGATTTGCTGGGTTTTTCTTTTTAAGGTTGAAGGGCTGAAATCTCTTTTATTTTACACCATGCAGTGCATAATGAATATTTGCCTATATATATGCTTTACTTTGATACATTGCTGAATTTGCTACATTGCTGAATAAGCAATATTGATATCAACATCCTTTTCAAAGGAAATTTGTGCTTTCCAGCTATGCTTCTGTGCTTTGGCAACATCACATGGAAACAGTATTGCTTTGATCCTATATTTAGTACTGATATTATTTATATTTAAATGTTAAAAATAACTCTAAAGACACATGCCCTAGGGTTAATAATAAAGGCAAATTGTCACCTTCTAGAAGAGTTTACAAGAAATTTCAAGTCACCATCTTATGTTTAGCTACATCTGAACTGGTTTGTATTGAGCGATAATTTATTATAAAAATATCTCCATTGAACTCTTCTCTTCAACATATGTGTGCTAGCTCACTGAATTGCTCTTTGAATTTCTCTCTTTTCCTGACCTCTTTGCTGAAAAGAATCAAAACATAAATCTTAAAAGCATAAAGATAAAAAAGAAGAGGTAAAAGGCAGTAAATGTCCATCTATGTTCTCTGTCTTTCTCTTTCTGAAGCATTCCTTTCTCCTGCTATAACCAGAATGATTCACAGATGCAAAGACAAATTCTCTCTTGCTTAAGTTAAGAAGTATTCCTCTTAAAGTGCTGATGCAATTCTTTTGTCTATGTTGAACTCTCTCATTAATATTAACCATTTCCTTGAAAGTGTTTTATTCTTTGACTCACTCTGTACTAACGTACAGCTATTTTTACAGTGTTCTCCAAGTCACCATCAAAGAAATCTAAGATCTTTGAAGCATGGACATGGAGAGGAAACCAATATAAGTTTCTTGGTCTTGCAAGCAGCATAAAATCATTTTTGAAAAACCTGGAGAGCTTGTAATTGGGTCCATCTATCAAAGCTCAATTATAGTCTATCTAGAAATGCATTTCACTGAAGAATTAACACATTGTTATCAAAGTTGCTTTCCTCCACTGTTGGATTACTGGTTCCATTCTAATCAATATTCATACTTTACCTTAGGGTGTGATCTGGTGATGGGATTATTGTATTATTCCCTTCTTGGTATTCCTCTCCCACCCTAGGATGTGCCCTGATTCTTGTGAATACTGAAGTCTGAGGAAGGCAGGGGCTCATTCTTTGGTCTTTCTCCACTAAACTGCTTTCCTTCTTAGGAGAAAGCTTGTGTGGTGGGATTCCTGGCTTGAGTGTTAGATTTCCTGAACCTGTTATTGCATCTTTTCTTTTCTTTTTTCTTTTTCCTTTTTTTGGTTTTTGGGCCACACCCGGCAGCACTCAGGGGTTACTCCTGACTCTACGTTTAGAAATCGCTCCTTGCAGGATTGGGGGACCATATGGGATGCCGGGATTCGAACCACAGTCCTTCTGCATGCAAGGCAAAAGCACTCCCTTCATGCTATCTCTTCGGCCCCTTTTGTACCTTTTCACTTCGTGGGATATTTCCTGTGTTAGACCCACATCTCACCAGATCTTTATTTTGGAGCTTGGGGCTTCCATTATACTCCACTATATATCAATACTATGAAAGCCCAAATGACAATGTGTGTCTGTGTGTATCGATCAAGATATATATAAAGATAGCATATAGTATATTTAGAGTAACTATATTTTTGTAAAAAAAAAAAAAAAAAAAAGAAAAGAAATCTGACTGTACCTGGTTATCTCAATTTAATGAAGTTGAGAATTTTAAGTTCCACCTCAGCCTACATCTTGGTTGATAAGTTGCTTGTTATGTAATAATAAAGGAATACTCCTATTGTTTAGTTTTTATTTTGTTTTCTGGGGAGGCCAAAAGGGTGATTGTGACTTAGTAATCATAGGTGAACTCTTCACAAAAGTGTCTGGTCATCTGGTCAAAGGCTTTCTTTGATGGCTGCTGATTAATCAAATCTCTTTAGTTAACTTTGGCTTTCAAATGCAAATTCACTCCAAATTTGCTTCTACAATACCACATGTGGCAAATTTGTGATCTTGCCAAACCACCTGAAAATAATTCCAGGGTTGTTTTTTTTTTTTTTTCACACAAAAACTAATTGTCAGTTCTTTAAAGTTCAAACCTAGAAACTTTGAATAATTTAAACCTTTTCTACACCTTGGTAGCACTTCTAAAGGTTAAATATGTTTCGGTTCTTGTACCTACAAAATAATTGTGGGAAAAGAAATGAGTTTTTTTCCCCTCTCTCTGAAATGACATGAAAACCAAGTAGTTATTTGTGCCTGCAAATCCTTTTTAGTTCTAAAGCACTAGCAAGATAATAAATTGTTTTGCTAAAAACAGGAAGTTTGGCAAAGATGCAAAAGTACAGCTAAACTTTGGCCAGGCAACCCAAAACATTGTGTTCTTCTTTGAAAGTATTTCCAGCAAGAAAAAAGTGGAGTGCCTTGAATACATAGTTTAAGAAACAGTGAAGGCATCTGGCAACATGCAGTGCCTGCCAAGCTTGTGGTTGTGCTGTGCTTGCTGATGGAAAGATGTGCCAGTTTTCAATGACTTATGTCAGGCACAGCTGGAAACCCGTGCAATCAAGTGTTGTGAAGTCCAAAAAGATTCCAGCAAAAATTCCCGCATTTTCTCTCCCTTCACCCGAACTGTAAAATATATTAAATAAAAGGAATTACTTGGAGTGTACATAGGGAAAGGCCAATTTCAGAGTTCTCAGGGAAACCTATCACTAAGCAGGAGCATTCAATCAGCTGAGACATTCTGGAAGTTGTTAATTTTTTTCTCTCTCCCTTCACATTCTTTATACTCACTCTTGCCAGTTTTATTAATATGATTGTGATTATGTGGCATCTGTTTTGGACAGAGCTGATAGGGTTGTAATTTCCACTTTAGTCCATCAGTCTGGAAAAACTTCAACATGTGGGCCAGAAAAAATAAAGAAATTAACCCAAGACATTTGGAAAGGAGAGTGTTATGTTTTGGTCAATTCAAGCTGCTGCAGGGAATACTGGGACATATTGATTGAAGGATATGATGGAGAAATGATGTTCCTCAGACTTGCAAAGCCCCTTCAGTTGGCAATAACAGTAAATCTCTTTCCATCTTCTTCAATGCTAGCTAATTTTCCTGTGACTTTGAACTTGAGAGTCAGGAAGAATTTCCAGCTTTAATTATTACACTTTGGGGACTTGAAACAATTTTCTTTTTTTTTTTTTTTTGAAATTTTTTTTATTTAAACACCTTGATTACATACATGATTGTGTTTGGGTTTCAGTAATAAAAGGAACACCACCCATCACCAGTGCAACATTCCCATCACCCATGCCCCAAATCTCCATCCTCCCCACCCGACCCCCGCCTGTACTCTAAACAGGCTCTGCATTTCCCTCATACATTCTCAATATTAGGACAGTTCAAAATGTAGTTATTTCTCTAACTAAACTCATCACTCTTTGTGGTGAGCTTCCTGAAGTGAGCTGGAACTTCCAGCTCTTTTCTCTTTTGTGTCTGAAATTTATTATTGCAAGAATGTCTTTCATTTTTCTTAAAACCCATAGATGAGTGAGACCATTCTGTGTTTTTCTCTTTCTCTCTCTCTGACTTATTTCACTCAGCATAATAGATTCTGTGTACATCCATGTATAGGAAAATTTCATACTTCATCTCTCCTGACAGCTGCATAATATTCCATTGTGTATATGTACCACAGTTTCTTTAGCCATTCGTCTGTTGAAGGGCATCTTGGTTGTTTCCAGAGTCTTGCTATGGTAAATAGTGCTGCAATGAATATAGGTGTAAGGAAGGGATTTTTGTGTTCTTAGGGTATATTCCTAGGAGTGGTATAGCTGGATCGTATGGGAGCTCGATTTCCAGTTTTTGGAGGAATCTCCATATTGCTTTCCATAAAGGTTGAACTAGACGGCATTCCCACCAGCAGTGGATAAGGGTTCCTTTCTCTCCACATCCCCGCCAGCACTGTTTGTTCTCATTCTTTGTGATGTGTGCCATTCTCTGTGGTGTGAGGTGGTATCTCATTGTTGTTTTGATTTGCATCTCCCTGATGATTAGTGATGTGGAGCATTTCTTCATGTGTCTTTTGGCCATTTGTATTTCTTCTTTGTCAAAGTGTCTGTTCATTTCTTCTCCCCATTTTTTGATGGGATTAGATGTTTTTTTCTTGCAAATTTCTGTCAGTGCCTTGTATATTTTAGAGATTAGCCCCTTATCTGATGGGTATTGGGTGAATAGTTTCTCCCACTCAGTGGGTGGCTCTTGTATCCTGGGCACTATTTCCTTTGAGGTGCAGAAGCTTCTCAACTTAATATATTCCCATCTGTTAATCTCTGCTTTCACTTGCTTGGAGAGTGCAGTTTCCTCCTTGAAAATGCCTGTAGTCTCAATGTCCTGAAGAGTTTTGCCTATGTGTTGTTCTATATATCTTATGGTTTGGGGTCTGATATCGAGGTCTTTAATCCATTTGGATTTTACCTTCGTACATGATGTTAGCTGGGGGTCTAAGTTTAATTTTTTGCAAGTGGCTAGCCAGTTGTGCCAACACCACTTGTTGAAGAGGCTTTCTTTGCTCCATTTAGGATTTCTTGCTTTTTTTTTTATCAAAAATTAGGTGATTGTATGTCTGGGGAACATTTTCTGAGTATTCAAACCTATTCCACTGATCTGAGGGTCTGTCCTTATTCCAATACCATGCTGTTTTGATAACTATTGCTTTGTAGTAAAGTTTAAAGTTGGGGAAAGTAATTCCTCCCATATTCTTTTTCCCAATGATTGCTTTAGCTATTCTAGGGTGTTTATTGTTCCAAACAAATTTCAAAAGTGCCTGATGAAACAATTTTCAAGCATATCATCATCATTGTCAGTAGTAGTAGTAGTAGTAGTAGTAGTAGTACTATAATCTGCAAAGTAGGAGCAGGATGCAGAACACTTCATAAGCATCAGCAAATGGAATAAGCTTCTCAGTACAAGATCCTTGGGGGGGACACCTGATCTGGGAAACAGCTGCATGCATGGAGGAGGTGGCACAGTGGTAGGGCGTTTGCCTTGCATGAAGCTGACCCAGGACAGACCTCAGTTCATTCCCTCAGTGTCCCATATGGTCCCCCAAACCAGGGGCGATTTCTGAGCGCATAACCAGGAGTAACCCCTGAGGGTCACCGGATGTTGCCCAAAAACCAAGGGGAAAAAAAAAGAACAATGAAAAGCATAGGCCTCTACTACAGTCCTCTCCCTCTCTAATCCTGGAACACTGGTTTCACCTTTGAGACACCTGAAACTCATTACAGACTTTTCACTTGAGGGAAATATTTAAGTGGCAGCAGTCTAGTGTAGTCATGGAAAAGGTGTGTAGGCTTCTAGTCCTGGCTATGCAGCTGGTGACCAAGATGATTTTGTTTCTATAACTGTGGTTTCTTCATTTGTTGTTGAGTCATTATAAAGATACCTACCTCATAAACATGTGGAGAAGAGTAAATATAGGTAAATATAAGCAAGGCCCAGACTGCAATCTTGGGTTGCACTGAGCCATGTATAATATGTATGTGTCAGCTTCCATGGGAATGAAGTCTGCACCTGGGTTCTTCTACCCAAGAGCTAAGGATATAAGCTTTTGAGTCTCAGCATGAATCTATTGTATTTAAGGATAAGTTCTACTGTTTGATGTTGTTATGTTAAATTTATATTTGCATGTGAAATCTTTATTTGCTGATGATAAAATGATTATATAGAGGTGTTGAAGAGAGAATATAACCAATAATAAAATACTTTAATTTTTCACCTAGAAAAATCCATTTAATATAATAAACACTGATTTAATCCATCTTAGTATTTTTCAATGATTTTGTTTTAAATTATTAATTGGAACACATTATATAATTTATTTAAGCCATTTACCAAATATCATTTTGTAAATATTTTTTCACTTTATTAAATATTATTTTAAATAGCTAAAATATTTGGCAGGGCTACATACAGTCCACTTTATTGACTCATTACAATTATTATTTTCCTTTGTATATAAACATAGGGATGCATATCTTTTTTTGCATTTGTATTTTCTTAAGACTTTTGGATTTTAAAAAATGTGTTTTAAAAGACTCTTGATAAGTAATGTTATCCTTTGTAATACAAGGGATTTTTATTTTACAGAAAGGATGAAGGGGGATACCTTGACCATGAAAAAGGAAATGCAGGCCAAAGTAATTGATATTTGAAGTGTTTTCTTGCAGAATTGGGCCAGAGTCTCTGCCATATATATGTGATATGCATGAGTATAAATGTATATATATATATATATATGTATATATATGTTTATGTTTGTTTTGAGGTCATACCTGGTTCTGTACTCAGGGATCATTACTTTTGGGATCTGGAGACCATATGGGATACTAGGAATTTAAATTGTGTTGGGTGCATGCAAAGCAAGCACCCCACCTGCTGTGCTATAATTCCAGCCCATAAAGGCATACTTATTATATAATTTGTAAATAAAATTAAAGTATGCATACATGAAAATGTGTGTATATTAATATCTACATGTGTGTACGTAGACACCAATGTATGCATATCTCTCTATGTACCTAACACATGCATATGTTTCTCTGTGTGTGTGTTTGTGTGTGTGTGTGTTTGTGTGTGTGTGTGTGTGTGTGTGAACTGAGTAAGGAGAGAGGTATGAGAAACCCTGCTTGTTTCCTATCACTACCCCATTCTCTTTGACTTGGCTTTTCTCCATCGCCCAGAGGGAGAGAGATAGGCTGAGATGTGGGGGAGTTGCCTTTAGGCAGGATTATTGATTTTTATGGCATAAGACACACTGGGAGACAGGAGAAGCAGAGCAGAAGAGCCAGTGGCATCACTTGTGTATGTAATCTTGCTCCAAGTTTGACCTGGAGGACAGTTGTTTTTGGTGGCTTCTGTAGACAGCACTCCTGCCTAGGCAGCACTGTTTTCACTATTATCTTTGGCAACAGGAAAAGTGGCGAAGTTTCCTGGGGCAGCTTTACATGTGGAATTCCTGCAAAGAAGGAAGCCTGAGTAACAGGAAGTACACAGAACAGATGTATGCAGTGGTACTCCTGGCAGACTAATTTTTGAGAGTTTGAGATGCCTCTGGGAAGTGGGCACAAGAAATAAGCCTTAGGCCACTGCAGATGGTGGACTTCCTGTTAGAACTTAACAAATGCTATTGTCAGGGAGAGGGATAATTAATCTTTCCTGGAATTTCATTTGTTAACTCCCAGCTTGACTAGACTAGCATTGACTTTTAATCTATATAGTATATTTTACAAGGCGTAGAAAAGATAAAAGAAAATGAGAGAAGAGGGGAAATTGTGGTGAAAGGTGAAACCAATGATGATTGTCAAGTCTTAAGAAACTGGAGCATAGTGGAAAAGCATTGCTTCTAACTTTAGAATATAAGCACTGGAAGGAGCAAGAAACATCTTATTTTTTTACAGTATCTCACCACAAAGGAAGTAAAGGGATGTGTCTGTGGCCAGGATGTGTCTGTCTAGACCATAACAGAGGTCTTTTCCCTCCTCTAAGGGCACCTCTTATCAATACCTACTGCAGGAGATACTCAGCCTGAGAGGGACAGGATTAATGGTTATTCTCTACCCCAATTTATTTGGGATACTAGGCCACAATCCCACTGATTGTAGATGATACAACACGGGTTTATTTCTCACAGTTCTGGAGAAAATCTAAGAACTTCTAACTGTGGAAGTTCAAGTTCAACATGCCAGCATGGCCAAGTTCTCTTAAGAACCCTCTTTTGGTATTAATTTTTCCTTGTTTCTGCATCAGGCAAGACGAGGTATTTCTTAGATTTTTTTTTTTTTTGTTTAGTCTTGGGGTCATACTCGAAAGTACTCTGTGCTCAGGGATCATTCCTAGCAGAGCTCTGGAGACCATATAAGGTACAAGCAGTGTTTATCTGCCATCCAATCTCCTCAGCCACTCTTGGCTCTGTTTTCTAGGTCAATAAGCTCATTCTATAAGGACTCTACCCTTAAGTCATCAAAATTTGATCTCCTCTGAAAAGCTAAACCACCTCATTTCATCACAATGAGGGTTTCAATATACACATTCCTCCTAAAGAAAAATAAGGAAGAAAGGCCTCAGGTTTGAGTCTCTGTACTCTTTGCTGGCTGTAGACCTTCCCTGGAGCTTGATCCTAGTTAGTCCCCTCATCTACTGAGATCAGAATCTCTGAGAGAGAGAGAGACACCATCAGGAGTCTGTATGTGTGTGTGTGTGTGTGTGTGTGTTTGTCTGTCTGTCTGTGTTGTGTGCCCTGTGAATGCTGTACAAGGCAGCAGTACTTGGTTTTCAGATCCTTTTTACACCACTGCCATTTTTGTTTGCTAGGGAAGCCAAGAGAGCCTTTATGAGAAAAGATCTGCAGCAGCTGCTCTCTCAAGTCCCCTCTGGAACCTGAGAGCCTAAATACAAAAAAAAAAAAAAGGCACTGTAATAGAATAACTTTAATTAAGCACACCTTTATTGAATAATCTGTGTTCTCTCTGCTTCCTGTCCAAAGATTCCCAACACTTCTTCCTCAGTCCTCAAAGAAAAGAAAAGGCAAAATGCTTTGAAATCACTAAAAAGCTAAACAGCTCAAACAGCTATTGAGTGATGTGTGTGGCTGGGGGTGTCACAGATGTGGGGACATTTTCCTGTTGTGCACTCCTGGCACTACAACCTCGTCATACTTACACTCCACAACCTCCTAAGATCTAGATTTGAGAACAACAGAGTAATACTTATGAAGTCATGCCCCTAGAGGTCTATTTTTGGAGAAGTATTATGACTGAGTGTAATTTCAAAATAAATTAAGTCTCTTACTTACACTTCTAATGCCCCAACACCTCTCTTTCTCCCCCACTTTTCCATATCCATTCATAGCTTTTGGGCTGCAATTGCTTTCTAAAGCACATTTCTAAGGTTTGTGCCTGCCTTTATTTCCTTACTTACTACTGTGATGCTTTATTCCTACAATTTTTCACCCAATTCCCTTACAGGGAAGCCCAAGTGACCCAAGCTCCTGGAAAGGCAGGTTGTTCAAATCAAAGGAAAGAGGAAGGCAGGGGGAACTTAAGTCAAACAGTTGCTAACTCTGTTAACACAGATGTTGTTGGTGAGAGAGTTTGGGGGTTGTGATTGTTCATTGCTGGCAGATTAGTCCCTGTTGTTGGCTGCTGAAAACGACAAGAAGGGAGAGGGCATATGGGTATTGAATGCTTGGAAAGTGGAGAGCTGGCTGGGGTGACTTCCTAAAGCCTTTTAGGAAGTAAAGGGGAACTGGCTTTTCATGTTTGGAAGGATATTTGGAAGTGTCTTACTGTGGGCTCTCTGAGTATCACTGGACTCAGCCTGCTGGAAAAGCTCAAGTTCTATTAGGCTCACTAACACTTCTTTGTTGAAGATGTAAGAAATAGAGGCTGAGTTATCTTGGTTTCATGTTTCCTCTGAGGTTTCCTGAACATGAAAGAGTGAGCTGTCTTCTTTCCTAAGTGTATCTATAGTCCACATTTTCTTTTTCCTTCATTGTAGTGCTTAAAGTCAAGGTCAAGGAACTCCAGATAATACCCTCTTGCCATGAGGTAATGCTGCAGAGATTGGTCCATTTTTCTTCTTTGAGAAGTTCTGGATAGAATGTTCTGGATAGGAAGGCTGGCCTGTGCAGTGCTTGGATCCCCAGTAACAAGGATGGAAGGAGCTGTGTGCAATCAGTTCACATTTTATGGAACAAGAAAGCTGCTGTTAGAAACCTACTAGATTGGTAGATAGGAGTGTGCAGTGTAAAAGGATTATTCTTTTTTTTCTTTGTTTTTTTTTTTTAGCAACAAACAGTTTAATAAACCTCCAGACAATGCCATAATGATCCCATTGTGATATAAAACAATTTTCACAAATTTTCTTTATCGAACTATTTTTTGATAATTCCATTAACCATTTAGTTGTAACAAAAAAAGCATAAATAAATTATTTTGTGCCTGACAAAGGGGTAGGCTTGGATATGGGTAGAAAACTGGGAATAATGGTGGAAGGAATGTTATACTGGTGGTAGGATTGGTGATGGAACCTTGAGTGCCAGAAACAACTGTATTATGAAGAACTTTATAAACCCATAGTGTTTCGATAAAGTTTTACAAAAAGTAATGAATGCTACTAACTTCTAGGTTTAGCCCACACCAAACTTTTCCAAAACACCCTGTTTTCTTTTCCTTAATAAAAGTTTTTCACTACTTAGAGAAGTAAAAACATAATAAAACTATAATACACAAAACATGGATGAACCTCAAAATAAGTTTGGGCAGTAAAAAATGTCAGAAAAAAGAAGACATATTGTTTGATTTCATTTATTAAAAGTTTTCCAAAGCACATATTAAGCTGTGTATAGAGAAAAGATCTCATTTGCTTTCTCAGAATTAAGTAGGGATCTCCTCATGAAGAGGATGAGTTCAAAGAACAAGGAACTTGTGGCAGCAATAAATACACTATTATCTTGTGCACTGTGGAATTTTCAGATGTATGTAACTCATGAGGTTACATAATTATATAAATATTTAAAACATATTACATGATGGTTATACTTTGTCAATATAAAAATTATAGTAAAAACAAGAATTTTTTTAGTTCATATGCCAGTTATATTTTATGGAACACTCCTTTTTAGTTAAAACCATTCATCCAATATATACTTAATAAATCTGGAACTTTTATCCATGCAGGATAGTTTTTGGCATGACAAGTACTTATCAACCTTTTTTAATGTATGATAATACTTTTGGGGCTCTAGTTCATATTCAGTTAATCAATATGCTTCAGATGATTTTCATTTTAAAAATGTTCTTCGACAAATTTTTTATAGGCAAAGTTCATGATTTTATTTTTTCTAACAGCTGAATAGAATTCCATTGTGTAGATATACCACCATTTCTTTTTTCTTTTTTTCTTTATTTAAACATCTTGATTACAAATATGATTGTGATTAGGTTTCAGTCATGTAAAGAACACCCCCTTCACCAGTGCAACATTCCCACCACCAATGTCCCAAATCTCCCTCCATTTCACCCCACCCCCACCTGTACTCTAGACAGGCTTTTCAGTTCCCTCATTCATTCACATGATTATGGTAGTTCTCAGTGTAGTTATTTCTATAACTACACTCACCAATCTTTGTGGTGAGCTTAAAGTTCCAGCCCTTCTCTGATTGTCTCTAAGGATTGTTGCAAAAATGACTTTTATTTTTCTTAAAACCCATAGATGAATGAGACTATTCTGCATCTCTCTCCCTCTGACTTATTTCACTCAGCATGATAGACCCCATGTACATGCATGTATAGGAAAATTTCATGACTTCATCTCTCCTGACAGCTGCATAATATTCCATTGTGTATATGTACCACAGTTTCTTTAGCCATTCGTCTGTTGAAGGGCATCTTGGCTGTTTCTAGAACCTGGCTATAGTGAATAGTATTGTAATAAATATAGGTGTGAGGAAGGGGTTTTTGTATTGTATTCTTGTGTTCCTAAGGTATATCCCTAGAAGTGGAATAGCTGGGTCGAATGGGAGCTCAATTTTCAGTTTATGGAGGAATCTCCATATCGCTTCCCATAGAGGTTGGACTAGACACCATTCCCAATAGCAGTGGATAAGAGCTCCTTTCTCTCCACATCCCGCCAGCACTAATTGTTCTCGTTCTTTGTGATGTGTGCCAATCTCTGTGGTGTGAGATGGTATCTCATCATTGTTTTGATTTGCATCTCCCTGATGATCAGTGATGAGGAGCATTTTTTCATGTGCCTTTTGGCCATTTGTATTTCTTTTTTATCGAAGTGTCTGTTCATTTCTTCTCCCCATTTTTTGATGGGATTAGATTTTTTTTTCTTGTAAAGTTCTGTCAGTGATCTGTATATTTTGGATATTAGCCCCTTATCTGATGGGTGTTGGGTGAATAGTTTCTCCCACTCAGTGGGTGACTCTTGTATCCTGGGCACTATTTCATTTGAGGTGCAGAAGCTTCTCAGTTTACTGTATTCCCATCTGTTGATCTCTGCTTACACTTGTTTGCAAAGTGCAGTTTCCTCCTTGAAGATGCCTTTAGTCTCAATGTCATGGAGTGTTTTACCGACGTATTGTTCTATATACCTTATGGTATCAGGTCTGATATCAAGGTCTTTAATCCACTTGGATTTTACCTTTGTACATGATGTTAACTGGGGGTCTATGTTCACTTTTTTGCAAGTGGCTAACCAATTCTTCCAGCACCAATTGTTGAAGAGGTTTTCCCTGGTCCACTTAGGATTTTTTGCTCCTTTGTCAAAGATTAGGTGATTGTATGTCTGGGGAACATTTTCTGAGAACTCAAGCCTATTCCACTGATCTGAGGGTCTGTCTTTATTTCAATACCATGCTGTTTTGATAACTATTGCTTTATAGTACAGTTTAAAGTTGGGTAAAGTAATGCCTCCCATTTTCCTTTTTCTTCCAAGTGCTTTAGCTATTTGAGGGTGTTTTTTGTTCCAGATTAACTTCATAAGTGTTTGATTCACTTCTTTTAAGAATGTCTTGGGTATCTTTAAAGGGATCGCATTAAATATGTATAATGTTTTGGGGAGTATTGCCATTTTAATGATGTTAATCCTGGCAATCCATGAGCAGGGTATGTGTTTCCATTTTTGTGTGTCCTCTCACATTTCTTGGAGTAGGGCTATATAGTTTTCTTTATATAGGTCCTTCACGTCTTGGGTCAAGTGTACTCCAAGGTATTTGAGTTTGTGTGGCAATAATGTCAATGGGATTGCCTTCTTGACGTCCATCTCTTCCCTATCATTATTGGTGTATAAAAAGGCCATTGATTTCTGTGTGGTAATTTTGTCACCTGTCACCTTGCTATATGAGTCTATTGTTCCTAGAAGCTTTTTGGTAGAGTCTTTAGGGTTTTCTACGTAGAGTATCATGGCATCTGCAAACAGTGAGAGCTTGACTTCTTCCTTTCCTATCTGGATTCCTTTGATATCTTTTTCTTGCCTGATCACTATAGCAAGTACTTCCAGTACTATGTTGAAGAGGAGTGGTGAGAGCGGACAGTCTTGTCTTGTACCAGAATTTAGAGGAAAGGCTTTTAGTTTTTCTCTATTGAGGATAATATTTGCCATTGGTTTGTAGTAGATGGCTTCAACTAGATTGAGAAAGGTTTTTTCATTCCCATCTTGCTGAGAGTTTTGATCAAGAATGGGTGTTGGACCTTATCAAATGCCTTTTTGCACCTATTGATATGATCATGCGATTTTTATTTTATTTTTTTTTGTTGTCGATGTTGTGTATAGATTTACAGATGTTAAACCATCCTTGCATTCCTGGGATGAAACCTACTTGGTTGTAGTGTATGATTTTCTTAATGATGGATTGGACGTATTTGCCAGGATTTTGTTGAAAACCTTTGCATCTGAATTCATCAGGGATATTGGTCTGTAATTTTCTTTTTTGGCAGCATCTCTGTCTGGTTTTGGTTTCAAGGCGATATTGGCTTCATAAAAGCTGTTTGGAAGTGTTCCCATTTTTTTTAATATCATGGAAGAGCCTGGCTAGGATTGGTAGTAGCTCCTCTTGAAAGGTTTGAAAGAATTCATTAGTAAATGCATCTGAGCTTGGGCTTTTCTTTTTGGGCAGATGTTTGATTACAGTTTCAAATCCCTCAATAGTGATGGGGGTGATTAGATAAGCTATATCCTCCTTACTTAACTCTGGAAGGTTATAAGTGTCCAAGAATGTATCCATTTCTTCTAGGTTCTCATATTTAGTAGCATAAAGTTTCTCAAAGTAGTCTCTGATTACCCTTTGGATCTCTGCAATATCTGTCGTGATCTCCCCCTTTTCATTTCTAATATGGGTTATCAGTTTCTCTCTCTCTCTCTTTCTCTTTCTTTATGAGTTTTGCCAAAATCTATCAATCTTGTTTATTTTTTCAAAGAACCAATTTCTGCTTTTGTTGATCTTTCAGATTGTTTTCTTGTTTTCCACTTTGTTGATTTCTGCTCTCAGCTTTGTTATTTTCTTCTGTCTCCCTATTTTTGGGTCCTTTTGTTGAGCACTTTCTAACTCTATGAGCTGCATCATTAAGCTATTCAGGTAGGCACCTTCTTCCTTCCTTCCTGTTGTGTGCTTGCAAAGCTATAAATTTTCCTCTCAGGACCGCATTTGCTGTTCCCATAGTTTCTGGCAGTTTGTGTCTTCATTATCATTTGTTTCCAGGAAAGTTTTGATTTTCTCTTTGATTTCATCTTGGATTTTCATCTTGGACCTGTTGTGTGCTTGCAAAGCTATAAATTTTCCTCTCAGGACCACATTTGCTGTTCCCATAGTTTCTGGCAGTTTGTGTCTTCATTATCATTTGTTTCCAGGAAAGTTTTGATTTTCTCTTTGATTTCATCTTGGATTTTTATCTTGGACCCACCATTCAGTAGCAGCCTGCTTAATTTCCAATTGTTAAAGTTTTTCTTCTGTGTGCTTTTGTGGTTCACATCTAATTCAGTGCCTTGTGGTCAGCAAAGGTAGCCTGAAAGATTTCTGTCCTCTTGATTTTATGAAGGTATGTTTTTTGTGTCAGCATGTAGTCTATCCTGGAGAATGACTTATGTACATTGGAGAAGAATGTGTATCCAGGTTTTTTGGGGCAGTGTGTCCTATATATATCTACTAGTCCTCTTTTTTCCATTACTCTTTTCAGGCTAGTATGTTTTTGTTGGATTCCAGTCTGGTTGACCTATGAACTGTTGACAGGCCGTGTTGAGGTCTCTCACAATTATTGTGTTATTATTGATGTCTTCTTTCAGATTTGTCAGTAATTGTATTAGATAATTTGCTGGTCTCTCAGTGGGTGCATATATGTTTAATAGTCTGATTTCTTCCTGTTGCACATTTCCCTTGATTATACATAGTGTCCATCTTTGTCCCTTACAACTTTCCTGAGTATAAAGTTGGTGTCATAAGATAAATATGGTACCCCAGCTTTTTTAAGGGTGTTGTTTGATTGGATGATTTTCATCTATCCTTTGATTTGAGTCTATGTTGTTCTGACAATTCAGGTGTGTTTCCTACCCCAGCTTTTTTAAGGGTGTTGTTTGATTGGATGATTTTCATCTATCCTTTGATTTTGAGTCTATGTTTGTTCTGACAATTCAGGTGTGTTTCCTGTAGGCAGCAGAAGGTTGGATTCATCTTTTTGACCCATTTTGCCTCTCTATATCTTTTAGTTGGTGAATTTAGTCCATTGACATTAAGGGAGATGATTGTCATAGGATTTAATGTCATCTTTGTAAATAAGTTTGCTGTGTTTGTTGGTCTCTCTTGTCTTAAATTTGACCTTTTATTTTTTTCTTTAAGGCTCATTTTTCATCTGTGAAGTTACTGAGCTGTTGTTTTTCCATGAAACTATGTATCTTTTCTTCAGACCTGAACGTGAGTCAGTCGGGCTGGGTGCAGTATTCTTGGTGAGGCACCCATTTCATTCAGTCTTGTCACAATATCCCACCACTGTCTTCTGGGCTTGAGAGTTTCTTGTGACATGCCTGCTGTAAGTCTTAGAGATGCTCCTTTGAATGTCATTTCCTTTTTTGATCTTGCTGCTTTCAGTATTCTATCTTTCTCTGTGGGATTTGTCATCGTAATGAGGATGTGTCTTGGGTTGTTTTTCTTTGGGTCTCTTTTAGCTGGTACTCTTCAGGCATGCAGGATTTGATTGCATGTAGTCTTTAACTTTGGGAGTATCTCTTTGATTATGTCTTTGACAGTTGATTCTTCCTGGAGATCTCCTACCTGGGCCTCTAGGACTCCAATGATTCTTATGTTGTTTCTGTTGAGTTTATCAAAGACTTCTATTTTCACCTGTTCACATTCCTTGAATACTTTTTCCATTGACTGATTGTCTTAAGGTTCTTTTCCAATTTCTCTGCTGTGTTGAATTTTTCTGCATCTCATCTTCCAGCACACCGATTCTATCCTCAGCTGCTGTTACCCTCTGGTAACATCCAATGAGGTTTTCAGTTAAGCTACCGTGTTTTTCAGATCTGTTATTTCAGTTTGGAGTTTTCTGATTTCTGTCTTTGTGTTCTGTTCAGATCGATCTATGCTTTCTTTGAGTTCTACAAACATTTTTTTTTTATTTCTATTCTAAACTCCTTATCCGAGAGGTTAATCAGATGGTTGTAATTTTTTAAGTCATCCATGCTATTGCCTTCATTCTCTGTGCATGGTGTTTGCCTGCAAGGTTTCCCCATTGTCACACTTGTAGTGTGATTTTTTTCTGCATGTTGTGGTGGGGTTCATTGGTTAGAAAGAGTGTGCGGCCGCTCAGGAGACAGGACAGTGGAAAAACACGCTCGGGCAACACAGTTTCCTCACAGTCGGAAACTGGGTGGCATAGATATTCCCAGCCTGATTTCACAAACAGGGGACTTGCCTTTCTGCAGAATACTGCGGATAGCTGGTTTTCATGGTTGGACACAGTTTTTGGCCTTCCTGCCCTTGGATGAGCCTCTGGGAGAGTTATTTTTCTGGGCAGTTTTCGGCCCACTCCCAGAGGTTCAGGAGACAGGACAGTGGAAAACATGCACAGGCAACACTTTCAGTTTCTCTCGAAAGGATTATTTTGACCTGGAGAAGGCAATACTGAGATACACTGAAACCTATTTCATCTACCCTGTGTGTTCTCATTAGTTTTGGGTGCTGCCCAAGATTTCTTTTTCCCTGATCTCAGCACTTGGAAAGTCACTAAAAAAGGCCTAAAGTTCACCATGCTGGTAACCTAAATCAGCAGGGAAACCTTATTCTAAATGACTCATTCCCTACTCAGCATGCCTTTCAATGAAATGGGAGAAATGATAAGTTTGCAGAGTTGAAATAATGTGAGTCTACAGGATACATGAACGCATTAAATATGTAAGTTTAAGACTTGTGTCTTCATCTGTACAAAATGCACACTAATAATTAATTTAAGCCATTAAAGGATTAAATGAGCTAATATTTGCAGCGTGTCTGGTGTGATGCTGACTCACACTCATTGGGCAATAAGCACCACATCTTTTTCTTCCTCACTACACTTTGAATGACACTAGAAGGAAATTGTTTTAAAAAAAGATTATTACTTTGATATTAAAACACTGGTTTCTACCAGGCATAAATAATGAGTTGCTTTCAATAAAAATGTGTGAATGGTTAATCTCTAAGTAGATAAACTGGGGTTGACTGTCTGCTCTGTGGGGAGCCTCAGAAGTGCTAACTTATCCCTACCCTCAGTGAAGACAGTGAAGTTGGGAGGTGATAATGTATATTGTCACACTCAAAGATGTGAAGTAAAGACATTTACTCCTGGACTAGTTTACTCCCCCCTAGTTTAGTCCTAAAGACTTGCAAACAGTTGACAGCTATCAAAAGGCAACTAGTTCTTATGTGGAGCTACAGGTAGTTTCTCTTTTCTTGAATGGGAAAGATGAGAAAAATCCAATTCTATTTTCTTTCATTATCCCCACAACAGTGTTGCTGAAGGCTGTATTCTGTACCTACATTTGCTCTTGCCAACCTAGTAAAGGAGGGCTGTGAGTTTTTTCCCATCTGTGTGCCTGTTGGTTCACCAACAGCTGTCATTTTTTTCGCTGTCCTGCAGAGAAGTTATCTAAAGACACATCCCTGTCAATGTTCTAAAGCAGTGTTCCTTATCAGTTTATGCTTTGTGTCGAAATGCATGCCTACAATCTTACTTCTATCACTTCTTAACTATAATTTTGTGCAAATTAATAATTAAGACTCAATTTACACCTCTGGAAAATTTGGGTTAATAAATTAGTACTCACCTCATTTTGAGAAATACACAAAATGACATGAATGTATGGTAACACAAGGTAGGCTTAATAGGAAGTATAATACATAGGCTAAGTTGTTACACTTAATCCTAGAATCTAGGAAAGTGCTCAAATTATTAGCACTGTTTTTTTCTTAATAACTTGGTGTTATTCACACAGCTAAAGAGGCAGTTAAGTTTTCTTGATATCTTTAAGTCCTATAATGAATGTGATATGCGTTGGTCAGGTACGCCTGAGACAGTTATGTAAACCAACTATGAAAGTCATTTGTCCAAAGAATAATACAAATAATAAATACTCTGGGATATTAGAGAAAGCACTTTTAGGTCTGAGAATCATTTACATCAATTTATAGACATTTAGTGTATCAGCTAGGGCCTTTAACAAGTTATTATATGTTGGGGTTTCCATTCTCAAAGCAAAATACCTGTAAAAAGTTATTCTTATGGAAAATATTTTTAAACATAGTCTTTAAATGCTGAGACACCCTGCTTTTACCCAAAACAAAGGAGTTCCCCAACTTTCTCTTTCTTTTCACCAAGCCCTTTGACTTGCAAAAATCCACCTAGTTAGGTACTTTTGTTTCTCACTTAATACTCCCCTTTCTGGTTGAAGTTGACCCAGTAAATTACATAAAAAGTGAGAAGCTACCTACTCCATGATTTTCTCCCCTATGCCTGCCTTGTTTAATAATTCATGCTAATCTGCTTCAAACCAGTTCACCTAGGGTTGGAAATATGGTGTGGGGTTTAATTTTACATCTAGGGAGTTCCTTTCTTTCTTTCTTCCTTCCTTCCTTCCTTCCTTCCTTTCCTTCCTTCCTTCCTTCCTTCCTTCCTTCCTTCCTACCCTTCCTTCCTTCCTTCCTTCCTTCCTTCCTTCCTTCCTTCCTTCCTTCCTTCCTTCCTTCCTTTCTTTCTTTCTTTCTTTCTTTCTTTCTTTCTTTCTTTCTTTCTTCTTCCTTCCTTCCTTCCTTCCTTCCTTCCTTCCTTCCTTCCTTCCTTCCTTCCTTCCTTCCTCCTTCCTCTTCCTTCCTTCCTTCCTTCCTTCTTCCTTCCTTCCTTCCTTTCTTTCTTTCTTTTTTCTTTCTTTCTTTCTTTCTTTCTTTCTTTCTTTCTTTCTTTCTTTCTTTCTTTCTTTCTTTCTTTCTTTCTTCCTTCCTTCCTTCCTTCCTTCCTTCCTTCCTTCCTCCTTCCTTCCATCCCCCCTTTTCTTCCTCCTTCCTTCCTTCCTTCCTTCCTTCCTTCCTTCCTTCCTTCCTTCCTTCCTTCCTTCCTTCCTTCCTTCCTTCCTTCCTTCCTTCCTTCCTTCCTTCCTTCCTTCCTTCCTTTCTTTCTTTCTTTCTTTTCTTTTCTTTCTTTTTTTTTTTTTGGGCCACACCCGTTTGATTCTCAGGGGCTACTCCTGGCTAAGCGGTCAGAAATCGCCCCTGGCTGGGGGGACAATATGGGATGAGGGGATCGAACCGCGGGCCTTCCTTAGCTAGCGCTTGAAGGCAGACACCTTACCTCTAGCGCCACCTCACCGGCCCCATTTTTTTTTTCTTTCTAATTTGGATTGTTTACTTTCTTTGGAAACACACCTGTGATGCTCAGGGTTTATTTCTGTCTCTGTGCTCAAGGACTGCTATTGGCTGTTCAGAGGACTGTATATGGTACCAGGGATAGAAACAATTGGTTGAGTGCAATGCAAGTATATTAATCGTATACTATCTCCATTCCCATTTTCCCATTCCCAGGGAAAATTATTGTTTTATTAATATTTTTTCTAGGCTCTATGGCTTACAAATGTGTCCATAATAAAGTACCAAGCATACTTGTAACATACTTGTAGTAACATACAATGTTAAAACGCCAATCCCACCACCAATGTCAACTTCCCTTCACCAGCATCCCCAGGTTTTCTCACATCTCCAAGCCTGCATTCTTACTAAGCGTACTTTAATTTAAATACTGTGGGTTGGGTCTCCTACTTGCAGTGTTGTTAACTCTGTGGCTCATAAACATTTAAATAAACCACTACTCCACTTCTCTGTCCTAGACCATTGTTGCTTGCTCCTGCTAACTTTTATCCACCTCTTCTTTCTTTGTCTCTCCACTTCTCTCCAGTTCATTTCAAATCTATAATCTAGGTTCAAGGGTTTTCTCACCTTTGTTTAATGCTGAATCCAAAGGGAACAGAAAATGTCCCAAGAAAGGTCAAGACTTCTCTGGACAAAGTATAGGTAGAAAAGAGAAGAGAAGCAGAGGATGAAGAGGACTGAGTGAAAGAAGAATAGAAGATAATAAAAGATTAATATAAAACTATATGAAAATAATCTCTTGGGCTGGAGTGGTAGTGCAAGTGGTAAAATGCCTGCCCTGCCCACACTAGCCTAGGATGAACCATGGTTAGATCCCCCGATGTCCCATATAACCCCCAAGCCAGGAGCAATTTCTGAGCACATAGCTGGGAGTAACCCCTGAGCATCACTGGGTGTGGCCCAAAGCCAAAAAAAAAATCTCTTGAATCATGGAAAGTTAATAAACTTCAAACCACCACAAACATCTTTTCTTTACTATCCAGACTTCTCCCCGTAAGGAAGAGATAAAACTATATTATTCTTGTTTATGTAAATTGAATATATCATTTAAACTCCAGTGACTCAATGTTGGTTTTGTTCTTGTGATTCTTTAGAAGAAGGGAGAGCATGCTAGCAGAGAATTCAGTTTCAAATGTGTGTTACATTCATAGTACTATTAAATATATTTCTTGCTTTGATTGCTTTCTAAAAAATAGAAAAATAGAATGATTACAACTTGATAACATCATTCAGAAAAAGGCTTTGTAGTTATAGATCTATTAAGAGGCCAGGTATTTGGGGTGTAAAATGGAGAACCAAGAAATCCATCCACTGTATGTTTAAATCTTTAAACATTCATTAAAACTATTAAACAAAAATTGTATTTCTTTTGCCTTCATAAAGACCTGATATGTCTGGTTTATATTTGTTATTTTTGTTGATGGAGTTCTGTGTTGAAGTGGTATTCTTTCCTATGTACCTCCCCTTTTCTTTCTACTCTATTTCTGTCCTCCAGAAAACCCATAGCCTAGAAATGTGTGTCAGGGCCAGGAGAGTGTTTCTGTTTATGATGAACTCAGGGGAATTTTCTCTACCCTTCACCCTTTCATTTTTGTTTTTTCCTTTCCTTTTGTTTTTTTCCCTCTCCGTTCTTTTCTTACGACAGTAAGCTATACTTGTAATAGTCAAAATTCATGTGTTATTGCTTTGATTCCTAAAGTATTTTTTCAAGTCCATTATTTTCTAGCCTCTTTTTAGCATAAATGGCCATATAACAAAAATAATGATTAAACTATGTATTTTTTATTTGTGATTAAAAACAGTTATAAATCTTCTGAGCCCTTCCATTGTTTTTCAGCTTTTGTTTTTATTTTAAACAAGCAGCAATTAAATAATGAAGATAAAACTTGTTATAGTTTTCATACAAAATAGAGCCCACTGATGTGTGGGTAATAGTATCATTGCTATCAGTTATTATATTTAGTTAATAAAACACTATGAGAATATATACATGTTTGGGGGGATGAAATTTCCAATTTATGTAGAGACTGCTTATTCCCTTATCAAATATTTAAGTGGTTTTCTCTCTTTAGCATGCTGGTTTAAGACCAGGTACAGGAAGACATTAAGGTAAGAAAGTATTGATCTGACTCAATTGAAATTTTGACTACTACAGAGGGAATTGTCACTACAGTTAGCAAGAGTTAGAAGATTAGATTTTAACTGGAGGTCACAATTTAGAAAATGAAAGATCATTTGGAATCCCTCCTTTGAGATATTTTGCTTTAGTAATATTAGTCCCTTGTATACTACCATGATATTTGGATGCTTCCATTAAGTATAAGGTTAACTTACAATAGCATGACTTCACTCTCAGAACTCATTTTCATATCTTGTGGCAAAAGCATAAGCATGATTCTGCATTGGTTATCACATAGTGTATCTGGGTCTAAGAATTTAGTATCCAGAAGTCTTCTTGCCTAAAATTATAAAGAAAATCTTATGTTATAGTTACTGGCTATTCAAGAGATCACTCCTAGTGGGGATTGAGGGACAATCGGAGTACTGAGGATCAAAACCAGATTGGCTTTGAGCAAGGTAAGTATCACACCTTCTGTACTATCTCTCTAATCCCCAAAGTGCACATTTTGATATCATTATTTGTTACCCAGGACCTCGTTATATTAATAATAGTACTATTATTCATAGAGAAATTATATCTCACCCTTTGTTAAACCCCCAACCCCTTTCTCTTAGTGATTTTATTAATCCTCTATATAGTAATGCTATATTTATATACCAAAGAGAAAATCAAGGCATTGTGATGTTAGGTTAACTTCTCTTAGGTAAGTCATTATCAATCACAGAGCTAACTTTCATTTCATTTTCTTTGTTTAGGGCCTCAGAAAGCAATACTGAGGACTTTGTGCTCAGAATTACTCTTGGTGAGCACCAGGGACAATATGGGATGCTGGGAGTCAAATCTGGGCCAGCTGCAAGTTAAGTGCACAGAATTCTGTTTCCCCAAATCATTCTGACTCCAAGATCATTCAGTTAGTTTTCTAAATGGTGTGTTCACATATGAATTCATTATCTTGGTTCCTCCTAACATATAATTTACAAAATTTAGTGAGGGATTGGAATGTGGACGTGTGTTGATGTTCTAAAGAAATTATGATCAGAAGCTAATATCTGTCATAAGCTTGTTAATTAAAAGAAGGGTGTGTAAATTTGAATACTTTCTGAAAGGCAAGATTGTAAACTTCTAGGCATTGAGTTTGAAGTCCAAGGAAATAGATGCCCTAAATTAACTATAATAAGGAAAGAAAATTATTGCCCAATCTGTGTAAAAATTAGGACATTATGATAAGATCCTACCCACATGGGGAGTTCCTTCTCCTTTCTCCTGTATTTTCCAATAAAAATTTCTATCTTCCAATAAATAAATAAATAAATAACCAGATTTGGGTCTGGTTAAAGGCTATCATGGTTATACACTAAGCAGGGGATGTTGTCTTGTACCAAAGTCCATGACTGCTGGTTGCATCAGAGTCTGGAATTGCTCCAGAGGCATACTGGTCTCTGGCACTGATCCTCCAGCTCACTGCCCACCTCCCCAACAACCCGGAGCTTTTGGATAGAATATTCAAGGAACTGTAGTTGCATTGGCCTGAAGTTTCAAGTTTTACAAATCTGATCTCTCCCCAAGGTTTACCTTGATGTTGATTCCAAGTCTAGAGTACTGAGCTGATGGTGATGTAAGAGACAAATGCAGAAAAATTGCACTTTCCTTTTTAGTGGCTTTGCTTTGAAAGTCTGAAGGACTAAATGGTTGACAAGGGGGAAAGTCAAATTAAGTATGTGCTAGGTTCTCTAGGGAATGTTCCTGAAAATTTAAATGCATGCAATGAAGATTAGACATCTTTTTCCAAATCAGTGTCTTCATGCAAATTCTGACTTTCTAAAATGTATAATGTATAATGTCTTAGTGGTGAACCTTTTAGGGACAGTTAACAATAAAAATAGACTTGAAAATTATCTGTAATGTATTGTACTACAGAAATTAAAAGAATCAAAATCTAACTTATTTAAATTCTGTAAACAAGAGTTAAAAATTGTACTTAAAATATATTTAGCTTATATACTGTTATTTTAATTTATCTGTTTTTGTCTTGTTTTTTTTTTCTTTCCAGCCACACCCTGTGTTAATAGTGGTCCATTTTTTGCTCAATGCCCAGAGGAATCATGAAGACTTATAGATCAAACCTGGGCCTTCAGTATGCAAAGCATCTACCATAGACCAATGAATTATCTTTCTGGCCCCATTTTGTGAAATTTTATTTTGGTTTTATTTTATTTTATAAGTGTTTTAAGTATGCCAGAGTCTGAAACATGTGAAGTATGTGCTATATTGGTGACTATGTCACCAGTTCTTGTTATACTTTCTTTTAATTCAAGATTGTGAGAACTGGCTTTCAGAACTAAGCTTGCCATGCTGGGTGGGTGCATGAAATGGGCATAAGACGGGATAAGAAGAATTGGAGATAATAAAAAATTAGTGACAGCAGACATTGTTGAAGTATGTGACTTAGGAGCATGAAACCCTTTAAGAATTACAAATCACAGTGCCTAAAATAAAAATTTAATATACATGTTTATTAAGGCAATAATTACTAAAGATAATAATTATAGTTATAATTATTGGGACTGACTCAAGGTTTAAAACTTAAAACTTTATTTTTTAGTTGCTTTGTAGCAACCAAACATAATCTTACTAAAATTGGGTCAAGAAATAAAGGTAAATAAAAGCTTAAGGCTTTTAATTAATTTATTATTATTTATTTATTTATTATATAGTATCATATTTTTTTAAAAAGAGAAACTGTTACTCATTTGCTAATATTCTAGACATTTACTTATAAATTTACATATATACTCTAGTTTATACAGAAATAAATATTATGAATATTTTGTTTGTTCATATAAAGATGGTGTTCTTCATAATCACAGGTATATTGATTCTACTTTAGAATCTTTTATTCTACTTTTATTCTTAACTTTGATTATTTTTTATATCCATTTATCTCCACTTATGAAAAAAATCTTTGCTTTTAATTTTATAATGTGACTAGTTGGCTTCTCTCAGTGATTCACTTAACTTGGTTTATCTAATATTCCCTATTTCTTCTAAATGCTTCTTCTAGGTTTATTAACAAAATAAAACACCTATTTAAAGAGATATGTCTGTAGCTTGTAGTTTTTATAAGTAAATTTTTACACACTCTCTCCATTACTTCCTAAAATATAGAAGGGCAATCATATACTTAAAAGAGAAAATTAAAAAATAAAATCAAATTCTTTAAGAAAGACTCCATGAAATTATTCTTTAACTTTCATTATAACTTTCATCAGAGATGAGCCCTGGCCCCAGCAATTTATAACTGTTTGAATCTTACCTCAAAAATAATGGAGTTCTTTCATTGAGTAACTTTTCCAAATAAAACAACAAAATCCAATATCTGAAACAGCTCCTGGCAGGCACGGGGAACCATAAAAAAAAAAAATCCAATATCTGTGTATTCCTGATTTTAGGGGCTGATTTCCCTCTCCTTTGAACTGCTTGCTGTCCTCACTCTTTTGCTCCCTTAGAAGGTACCAATGGGAGCCTCTGAATTGTGCTTACTTCCAGAAGTACTCATTCCCATCTTAGACTCCTGGACTTTTCTTGTTCTTAAGAACTGTTGGTCTTGGGGCTGGAGGGGTAGTGCAAGTGGTAGGGTGTTTGCCTTGCACGTAACCTAGGACAGACCACTGTTCCATCCCCCAGCATCCTATATGGTCCCCCACAAGCCAGGAGCGATTTCTGATCGCATAGCCAGGAGTAACCTCTGAGTTGGGTTTGGCCCCCCCCCCCAAAAAAAAGAAAAGAAAAGAAAAAGAAAAAAGGAACTGTTGGTCTTTAATATGGAATTACTTCCTAAAATGTAGTTGGTGATCCTGGAGTCTTATAGGTGAATTTATGAGGCAGACCCCAGATTGACCTTCCTCCTTGACCCTTTATCTGATGCATTGAGTGCAAATATTTTCCCCCACTTAGATTTAGCTTTAGCTTAGGTCTTTTATTAATTAATTGTTTATTTTGCTATACAGAAACTTTTTAGTTTGATGTAGTCCCATTTGTTCAAATTTGATCCTGTAGACTTTGCTATTGGCATCAAACCAATTAAGACTACTTGAAGTCTAAGATTTAAAATGGTCACCCTATGTTTTCTTTAATGTACTTTAGAGATTCAGGTCAGATCTCAAGATCATTGATTCACTTTGAGTTCACTTTTGTATAAGGTATAAGGTATGGACCCAACTTTTATTTCTTATGCATGGTCTTCCAATTGTCTCAACAATATTTGTTGATGTGGCTCTCTTTATTTCATTTCATGTCCTCAGCTCCTTGGTTAAAAATTAGTTGACCACAATAACCAATGTAATATATACTATATTATCAAATGCAAGAGATATGTGTTGATTGAAAGAACGGTTTTTGAAGTTGGATTTTAATGCACTTATGTAAGCATACACCAATGTTTAAGTATTTCTCTGTGTGATCTTGAGCAATCTACTCAGCCTTTTTAACTTCTCAGTCTCCCCATCTTATTTTGAAAATGGACTCAGTAGTATCTATCTACTGGAATGTCAAGAAAGCTATATGATATAAACATTAAAAAAATTCTAGGCACACAACCGTATATAAATAAATATAGGTCTGATTCTGGTTTTCTACCCTTCTCAGAACTCATTTTTTCAGATCCTAATCCAGAGTTATTCTGATAGAATGTGGAAATTTTTTTAGTGTCTTTCTAAGGTAATAACTATCATTGTTTTTGTTTTTAAATTAACCAATTTCCAAAAACTAGTAATCTTCTGTACACAAATGAATCTTTGTGATGAAATTTTAGGTTTAACATTTAAAAATTATAACTATAGTTCAGTCATATGGTTTCAATAGTGTTAACATTTATGGTATTGATGTACAAAGTAACTGCACTCCACCAACTTCAGGTAACCATGACCCTCCACTACTGATTTTGAAATAGAAACTGAATACCACATAGATTTTGAGTGGGCGACATAAAATCTGTATTTGCCTTATTTTAATGAACAGTTGGCACTTCCACAGAGTCAAGATATTTACTTTCTGACATAAGTGACCAAGAATAAACTCTATTAAGATATGAAAAAAATGTTCAAAAAACTCATAATTATTTAGGAACAATCTAGGGGAAGTAATGACTCCTGGTTCAATTTTGAAACAAGAGTTTATTTTCCAGTGGCATGCATTATAAAAGGAAGTCCAGATCACAGGAACCTCTCATGGGCTTTCCCTAGATTTTTTGTGAAAAAGTAAGTTATACTTACTCTCACCCAGAGGGAGAGTGTCGTTATTGTCTGGAAACAATTAGAGGTATTTTTCCATTTTGATCTGACAACCTCAGACACACAGGCAATTGTATGTATGTGTGTGGGGGGTGATTTCAAAGTTTGAATTATACTGTTAACTATTTAAACAGTTACAGTATTAAAACTAATTAAGTTGAAGGTGCTTGGAGTCTCAAAGGGTCTCCACTGATGCAATTGAGAGGCTCAGAAAGTTTAAAAGTCATCAGGAAGAAAAGTCTGTGAGCTCTGGAAAATATTTGGTCACTGCTAATGATTTTCCAAGACCCTTTAGGAAAATAGTGGGACAATGAAAAGCCATTCAAGAGAAAGTATAAACTAACATCAGAGGCCTCCTGGGGACCAAGGTGACTGCAGGTAAGCCTGGCGTCATCCTAGTTTAAGGTGTGCCACCAGTACTGTGGATCTTTACTGGGCTGGGCATAGGGATTCCAGAGTCTGCAAAGTAATGGGTCTCTTTTGTCAAGCTGTGCCAGTCTCCTGGAAATTGCATCTGGATTATTAAAAAGACAAATTATGCTGAGTTCCCTCTTGGTTTGTTTTGAAAGAAGACTGGAGTGGAAAGAGAGGTCAGAGAGGGGTCAGGGCTGCCAGAGAAGGGTGCAAAGAAAGCAGGGCCAGTGTGGACAAAAGATATGCAAAACTAGGGACTAGCACATTTGGCACATTTTGTGAAAACCTTTTAAACTTTATTTTAAAACTAAAAGTCAAGCAAATGTTCCCACCTTTCTCCTGTTGTCAGCAAAGTCCAAATTGCCAAGTGCCAGAAAGGACAATTGTGTCAATAGCTCTAGGCTCCACATCTGCCAAATGGTCATTAGCAAAAGGACCTCACATTAGTGGGGGTCCCTCACATTCTACAATGGGTTCTCACAGCTGGGGTTTTGTAGATTTCTTTGCAGACATGTGGGGAAAATAGACAGTGTTTACCATTTCAAAGATAGGGAGATAGAAGCATGTAGGGGTGGAAATATGACAGAACTAGTGAGCTGGGGTCAAGATTCACATGTGGTCTTCTCACTGTCCCAGTCCCTAACAATGGGTGGTTGCAGACTGTCCTCCAACAAAGAGCAGGAGCTACTTAGTGACCTCTTAAGATGGGAACGGAAGACTGGGACTAGAATCTGCTGTCCTTTTTCTCTCTCCCTGTCCTGTGTCTCAGCCTCCACAGAGAAATGAGCAAGAAGGGCGTAGAAGCAGATGATAAAAATGGCGATGTGAGATATCTAAAGTCATCACATGGCTTTATAGATGCCTTAAGGCTCACAAGAAGTAACATGTTTCAACTGGGCTTTAGGATAATATTTTTTTTAAATAGTAAACTTCCACAGGAAACTCTGGCTGGAGATCCATCAGTAAGATCGAATCAGGAATTCTCATTTTTGTTTGCTGGGAACCACTGAAATTCCTTTTGAGAATATGTCATCCAAAAAAACACATTTCTGGTTTTCCATGTTGCTCAGTGGTAGAGCATTATTAGCTTTACGTGTTAATTTGATTCCTGACATGCTAAGTAATAAAAAAATAAAAGACAATTTTCTAGAATAATTTTTATTCAGTAAAAAAGAAAAGTAGTATTAAATAAAAAAACTCTTTTCCTTTATTTTATTATTTTATTTTAGTCATTGAAATTTAAAACTTTATAATATTGTCAGTGAATGATAGGGCTTCATGCTTACAACAATCAAACACAATAACAACCACCACTGTTTCTTTCCAGTGGTGTCTCCAATCCTATGCCTATATGCCTCACTGCCATATCTATTAGGTTCTGTAGACCAATTCTTAGACGATATTGCTTTTGGTCATTCATTTATTATGCTTCAAAGACTAGTACACTAATCACATTTACTCTATATTGAAGAAGAATATAAGGTCAGTCTTCATTGGATTTAGATTTGTATTTAATCTTCCTTAATTTTGATCAAAGATGAACCTTAAAGATGATAATATTTGTACCTATGATTCTTAATTCAGTTTGACCATAAAGTGCCATTGCCATCCAAACTGACTTGAAGTGCAACACCTGCAGACCTTCACAGAAGGAGACAGAGAAAATGGCAAGATAAGCATAGAAATCTTCCAAGAGTAAAAAGCAGGGTGCTCAAGAGCAGCTACAAAATATTAGATGAAGAGCAGGATCTTTTGGTGACTCAATATACATCTCCTTTATTTTCATTTTGTGCAAAAGTTGAATTAATGTCCTCATTAACATTTCCTCCATCCTTGGTACATATGGAAGCAGTAAAAGACTGACCCAGTGAAAAGAAATGAGAGTTCAACAAACGCAACATGAATTTACACCACACAGGTTTAAGAACAATAGATTTTTCATTATCTAATGACCATTATTTTATGAACAAAAACTATTACCTACTGTGACAGGATTTGAAGTCTACACTAACCTATTATCCTGAACAATATTTAGCCATTCAAAAAAAAGTAAAGCTAGATTCAATTTATACTACTAAGGAAGATAGGAATCAGGGGCCAGAGAAAAGGCTCAATGACATGACTGCATGCTTTACATGCAGGAGGCTTAGATTTGATCCCTGGAACTACATGGTTCTTCCTGAGTAAATTTAAAAGTAGTTCTAAGCACCGCTAGGTATGACAGCCAAATCAACAGAGGAAACAAAGCAAAGACTATGTTAAGGAAGCAGGATATGTAGTATATTGCTGAAAAAATATTCAATGTCAGATGATAATAAATGCCAAGCTGTATTTTTGTATGTGTGACAAAAACCACACAACATAAAGTATAATCTTAATTATTTTAAGTGTACAATATAGTATTACTAAGAGCAATAGACTTCTTAAAATTTTCATACTGCAAAACTAAACTATATTTATTAATTATTTCCCTTTCCTCATACCCTGTCCCCATATCCACTCCTATGTCTGTAAAGTCCTATTCCACTTTCACTTTCTGTGAATCCTGTTTCTAGGTACCTTATATAGTGAAATATTTCAGTAATGGGGAGGTGGAGGTGGACCATATCAGGGCTTACTCCTGGTTCTGTGCTCAGGGATCACTCCTGGCTGAACTTGAGAGACCATACATATGCTGAGCAGGGTTGGAACTGGGGTTGACAGTATGAAAGGCAAGCAATATACACCTGCTACATCTCTCTAATCAAGTTATTTTCCTTTTAAAGAACAAATAATATTACATATTAACATATACTATTTTGTTTATGTATTAATTTATCAAGGGAAACCTTGTTTGTTTCTACTTTTTGGTTATTTTAAGTAATGTTGTTATGGGGGCACTTGTCATGTATGCTGCCAATCCGGGTTCAATTTCCAGTACCCTCTATACTCTCTTGAATTCAACCAGGAGTAATCTTTGAGCACAGAGCTAGGAGTAAGTCCTGAGAAATATTGGGTGTAACCCCAAAGCCAATAAGTAAAAATACTGCTTCTATGATCATGTGCATGCAAATCTATCTTCAAAATTTTGATTTTATTGTATTTATTTTAAATATTTTGTTTGCCCCTTCCCTTTTTTTTTACTATATATAGTAAAAATATATATAATAAAATATATATAATATATATTTTTTTATTTTTACGAAAGTGGATTACAAATCTTTCACAGTAATATTTTAGGTACATAGAGACATTGAATCAAGGGCATTCCCACCACCAATGTTGTCCTCCCTCTATCCCTGTTCCTAGCATGCATCACATATCCCCCTCCTTTACCTCTGCAGCTGCTAGTATAAGTGGTCCCCTCTGTGTCTAGCATGCCGTAGATTGGGTATTGATTCTGTTGTCATTGGCTTTGGATTTGGTGTTTAAGTCTTATCATTTTTTTTATTTCTACTTAATATTTATATGATTGTTTGGTCTTGGTATCCTCCATTATTTCCCCTTCAATTTGTGAGGCGGAACAAGATGGTTCAAGTTATGTGGTTCTGTTTGAAAGGAAAGAAAAAATTAAATAAAATGGGGCAAAAATCAAACAAGCAATATATGGGAGGAGTCCTTCTAAAGACTATAGATATCAATTTAAGAGAAGAAAGGGAAAAAAGAAAAAAGAAGAAAAATACAAAAAAAAAATAAAAATATGGGCCCGGAGAGATAGCACAGCGGCGTTTGCCTTGCAAGCAGCCGATCCAGGACCAAAGGTGTTTGGTTCGAATCCCGGTGTCCCATATGGTCCCCCATGCCTGCCAGGAGCTATTTCTGAGCAGACAGCCAGGAGTAACCCCTGAGCACCGCCGGGTGTGGTCCAAAAAATAAAACAAAACAAAAAACAAAAAAAAAATAAAAATAAAACAAAAACTCGAAAAGCACCACAGCAATAAAGACAACAACCACACAATAACCACGGTCCTGAAATAAAACACACACACACACACACACAAACCCATGGGAAAACAACAAACAACAACAATAACAAATCAAAACAAAAAACTTTGTGCTTCTCTCTCTCTCTTTTTTTTTCTTGCATAGGCACAGTAAATATTTGGGAGATTAGAAAGGGAATTCCCTTGGCCTAAGACAGGTGTCGGCAACCTGCGGCTCCGGAGCCGCATGCGGCTCTTTTGAAGGCTTGCCGCGGCTCCGGAGCCGATGTCAGAAAAAAAAAATACTGCTTTAATCTCAGCTCCGCTTCTCTCCGCTATATCTATAGCAGTGAGGCGGAGCTGAGGAGCGGAGCCAATGGAGGCAGCCGTACCTGGTGACGTATATAGCATTAAGGTAAGAAACAATATATGCAGTGTTATATTTGTTTTAAATGTTGCAATGGTTTTGCGGCTCCCAGTTTCCTTCGGAAACGGGTCCAAGTGGCTCTTTATGTCTGAAAGGTTGCAGACCCCTGGTACAGGGTTTTCCGCCCTTGAAGTGTACTGTCATGGGAATAACTACAGGCTCCATACATGTTCTTTTACTCTCTCCTAGGTTCTTTTGTGGTGTCTGGAAACTTTCTGCTTCATCATGGATGATAAAATCATGCCTCCATAGCTAGAGATCTTAGTATTTGCACAGGTCAAAGGATGGAACCTCGGATGGAGTATTTCTTTATGGTTCTAGGAGTTCTCTTCCATCACTGTTGTTTTCATCAGTCTTCTGTACTTGGTGGTCTTAGTTTTTCCCCAGATCCTAGGACGAAACATAGGATAGAGTTTTTCATTATGTTTCCAGAATATCTGTTCAGTTGCAGTTGTCTCAGTCAGAACACTGGAATTAGAGAATCTTGGGTGTGGTACAGATCATATGCCAAGAAGAGTAGGGTCTTTTTTATTGGTCCCAGGATAAGTCTGCCCAGTCACGGTTGTCACAGTCAGTCTTCTGTAGATATCAAAATTGTTTTTTGTACAAATCAAAGGATGGCGTATCTTCTGATTTCATGTTATCGTTAGAAGCTGAGATAAGACAACCTGCTCTTAGACCAAGTTGTTGCCATTTTCTCATTGTCAGGATTTCATTTCAAAATAGGCACATGTTAGTGTCAGAGTAGTATTAAGACTGTCCCAGAGGGAGATTGGTTCCTGGAGCTGTTGCAGAGAACTGTGTCGGTCCTATATCTGGGATCTAGGGTTCGGGATTGGACAGTCGCTGTATAATTACCTGAAATCTAATTTGGGTCCATATGACATGTGTTCAAGGTGGGAGGTGCCCCTGTATTATAAAGTGTATGAGTTCTTATTCTTAGTAGATAAGAGCTTGTTTCTATAAGTAAAATTTCCCTTTTTTTAGTATGCCTTTGCAAGAAGAAATGTTGCTATATTATACTGCTGGTGCATTTGGGGGTGAGAGTGTCAGGCTCCATCATCTCTATGCCCTGGTTTTGACCTGCGCTATTATCCCAGGCAAGACTTTTTTCTTGTAGCTTTATTGTATCAAGCAGACCAAAACACGTGGAGTTAAGGTAAAAAGAAAACAAAAACAAGACAAATTTATATGTATATATATATATATATATACACACACACACATATATATATTTACTCACATATATATCTAAAAAAATAAAAAATAAGTTTAAAATATATTAAGGAAACAAAGTGATGGAGGAGACTACCTTACATTTGGGGATAAACAGGTTAAGAGGTAGTATTATATAGGTCTTAAACTTATAAGGGAAATATTGGTTTCCCCATTGTCTTTTGAGATATTCTTGTGACGGGTGAAATCAAGGGCACATTTTCATCACACCCCCGGTCTTGTTGAGATTGAGAAATGATTTGCAGCAGAAAGGGCTAGGGTAGAGTTCTTACACTGGGGATCCTTCTGGAGCTGAGTCCGATATCTAACAACAGTCCACATTGGGGGGGGGGGGTGGTGAGAAGGAGGGAATAAAATTTGCATGTGAGGCAACTGCTTTATCACTTAAGCATCCTGGATTTTGAAGGGACAATTCCTTGAATATTTAGATATGTGACTAGTAAAATGAAATTTAGGGTGAGTGCTTTAACATTTTAAGTTATTTACATAAAGTGGTATTTTCTTCACAATGAGTTCTTCTTGTGTAGTAAGTAGCTAAGTGCTGGTTGAGGGATTGATATTCCCAGGCAGACAATCTTTATCTCTATATCTGAGCAAGGATCTCATCCCCAATCACGGCTGATTCTTCTCTCAAAGCTTCGGGTATGATGGCTTCATTCTTTCCTTTCCACGTGCCTCTGTTTCCACCCTATGACCTTCTTTTCCCTAAACAGAAAAAAGTTCTGACCTGTCTGGGGCCCACCCCTATCTTTACCTGGAGGGGACCACCACCCACCTCCTCTCATTGGTTATCATTATTATGTCATCCAGATCAATCACTGGGCACTCTCGCTGTTGTAACTGTTGCTTTGATCATTCGTTCCACTTTGTTAGTTCTCATCAAATCCAGGCCCCACTAATCGAAAACAGCGGCCCTCCAAAAGCAATGCAACCTGGTGACCAGGGGCAATTACTACATTGTTTGGTTTTTAAATTAGTCCCTTCTTGGTTCTCTGATCACCATCAGGAGACTGGTGATTCAGAAAGCCAGGGGGTGCCTGCCTTTCATGCCTCCTCAGTTAGCCCGACTTAAACACATACCCAGTCAGTGATTCCAAAGTGACGTTAACCCTATTGGACCTTCCTGAAAAGCAGTTTGTGCCCAAGAGAATTAGTCTCCTAAGATGCTGAGTGTTCTCACCCATGGATGTTCACACTTTTGAGTAGATGATTTTCAAAGTAGTTTGACTTCTGTACGGAGCTATAGGATCTCACGATATTAAGGAACAAGCCGTACAGCAGCAGCCGAGCCCCACAGATCTACACAAGTCTGCTCCTTTCTGACATGACTTTTGGAAGGTGTCGAAACTGGTAAGCAGAGGCAGACAACTCCTGGCTTTCCACATAACTGGGAAGGCACTCCTGTTTCCAGCTCAGATACATCATTTCAATCCCAAGAGAAAGGTCATTTGGCAGAAAAGTTAAGGCATATCTACTCCACTTCCTGACTTTATTTTCCTTAATGACAGTGTTTCCCAAACTACACATTTATACATCACTTTCAGGATTGTTACCAAGCAAAGTCATTAATAAAAAAAATATGTTTGACCATGCTTTGGATGGAAAAGTACATATCTTTTGTCTTTCTTCAACCAATGACAGTCTAGAAATGTCATTTATCCCAACCCAAACCAGGACCCAGCTTTAAGACTTGCCTTTAGGTGAGTAAATTGTAGACCCAGATTATCCAGAGTCCAATTGTAACTTCTACAAGACTTGTGGGAAGACTTGTTGATTCCTGACGAATACACATTGGATATTTTGATTACTATTGTCAATAAGTAATTTTAATTTATTTATCTTAAACATTTCTATATATATATACATATATATATATTAGAGAGGAATAATATTGTTTGCTTTGAAGGGAGGACTCTGATGGTTCAGTGACTGGTCCTATAAATAGAATGAGAAAAATTTTAACAGACCAGTGTCTTACTTTTCTCTGTTCATATTGGTCAGGTCTTCTTATAGATGATAGGTACCCATGGGACGTGATGTCCCTTTTCTTGTCCCCTCCCAATACACCTCTACTGACTCACTCATAAATTACACATCAGCTCATTTTTTGTGTTGTTTATTTGTTCGGTGGCCACACCAGGTGATGTTCAAGTCCTGGCTCTGAGCTCAGAAATTGCTCCTGGCTTGGGGAACCATATAGGACGACTGGGGGGATGGAACCACTGTCTGTCCTAGGTCAGCCATGTGCAAGGCAAGAGCCCGAAGCCACTGCTCTGTTATCAGCTCATTTTTATTGACTATAAGGTAGTCAATATTAAATTGACTAATTAAAAGAATGTAAAATTCTTTTATATCAATTTTTTTACTTTCAGTATGTCTATTTCGGAATCTTAAAACTATGGTCCAGCATTTTCCAAGTTTACTAACTTAGCTTTCACATGTGGAAAATGTGACCCAAATAGGACAATGATTATGCTGTCTTTCATGACCCTTTGTAAGTCGAAATTTTACTTTCTAAGAGAAAATTTCACTGGAAGTACTTAAGAAGAAATGCATGTAGCTCCTTCTGTCCCTCTTCTATCTCAGTAGCTGTAGTTATCAGAAGGCATATGACTCAAGCATGCTCTTTGATTTAAGGTAAAAAGGATATATTTTGTTTTTCAGTAAGGCAGAATATATCTTAATGTAGTAATTTAATTTAGTTCTATTTAGTCTAGTTTGATGGGGGTAGATCTAGAGTTGGGAGGAAAGAATTGACATTGTTTAATACTTAACAGATGGATTGAAAACAAAGTTTAGAAGATAAGAATGTCAGAAGGTTACCAACTGTTATGGGTATACAGTAAAATTGAACTTATTTGAAAGGTTAGACTTATGCTTATTAATACTTATTTCTCCTTCTATTAGATTGTAGATTTACAAATTATTCAGAGGTATAGCTGCCTTTTGGCCTAAACGCTAAGTTGATTTCTGTGTTACCAAAAGACAGGTTTGGATTTCATGTGAGATATATTCCATTGCAAGAAGATGGCTCTACTCTTGACCAATACTATATTTGGGGTTGTTTTATTTATTTTTTTATTTTTTACAGTGTTAGCTTTATGAAGTCGTTGTCATTATTTTATGTTTTAAAATTTGGATGTCTGGAGATCATTAAACAATCATCAGAGGGTAAGTAAATCTTCCAATTTGTGCATTAATTTTCATGTCACTAGACATAAAATTCTATTTCTAAGAAAGTTCATGAGGCAAAAGCCACCTTTATGCTCTAAAGGGGTGTATACATCACTGAGAAAAGATGGAGTACCTCCACTAAAAGTTTCCATTAGCCTCTTGGCACCAGCACCTCTTGTACTGTGCCTTGTATTTAATGAGGGGTTAGTAAAAAATGACTGTGGGCATTGAGGGATTAGATTATCCTGAGAGGAGGAGTTTAGCATTTGGAGCCTTCATATGGTTCTGAGTTCCTCAGGGATGTTGTTCAGCCTATAAACTATACAGCCAATCTCCCTAACTTCTCAGTAAAAATTCTGTTGTTTAACTTGTTAGCAGGGGTTCTTTAAAAAAGCAATGAAAAGTGGTTTGCAGATATACTAATATTATTATGGTAAAATAAAAAGCCTACTTTTATATATACCTTCTTTCTGCAAAAGCCATTAGATATTTCTTTGGGTCAAAAGGACAATGCTTTAGGATAAATAAGTAAGAAATAAGAGAAGTCACAAAAGAGAAAGCGGAACACCTGACAAGAACTCCACGTGTGGTAGGATGGATTGGTTCTAGGGTTACATAGAATTGCCCAAGGAAAATAGATTTGTGGGGAAAGAAGAAAGAGGAGAAAGGATGGGCATGGTACTGATGATAACTTAGCTTAACAACCGAAGCTCCATGCCATACAGAACTAGCTCTTTCTATCTCAGAAGAAATTTGAATTCAATCCACAATGACTTTTAGGATGTCTATTATAAATAATTTTTATGTCATAATTTATGTGAAGAACTATATAGTCATAAGTACGAAGTTCCCAAACTTAAAGAATTTATAAGGGAAATAAGAGTTAGATTTAGTAAAATACTTTTAAGAGAGAGAATTAGTATTCTTTAAATTTTATATGTGGCATTCTCCTTTCCTAAGCACAAAACCAAATACCATAAATGTGATGAGCTGAAAACTCAAATAACAATGGGATATGGTAAGGAAGCATAAAAGCACAAGATAAATAGAATGCAATAAGGAATTCTTGGACATTTGTAAATGAAGAGTTTTTCTGCAAGTAGGCATCAAATTGGAGAGAGTATATTTACTGTTCTTACCCAACAAATCACTTCTTCAAGCTAGGATTTGGTTTGCCGGTTGATAGATAAATTCACAACTATTGATCTCTTAAAATTTTTTAATAGACCTGAACTATTTCAGATAAAAATTTACTGAGGATCTATATGCAGATCTTTTTTTTTCTTTTCTTTTTGTCCCCCAATTTACAATACAGACCAGGCAAAGGGCCTGGGTTGAGGTGTATATGTATATATACATATATATATGGCTGTATATTTACTGTACCTTCTCTTTCTATACAGTCGGTGTAAAAAACACAGCCTGTGGTAGGAATTGGGAGGCCTTATCTTTTCTTTTTTTATTTTTTAATATATATATATATATATATATATATATAATCCTTCACCTGTGCAACATTCCCATGACCAATATCCCAAGTGCCCATCCTCTCCACCCCACACCGGCCTGTACTCTAGACAGGCTTTGGCTTTCTACTTCCCTCATTCAGTCACATTTTGTCATGATAGTTCTCAGTGTAATTATTTCTGTGACTGCACTAAATAATCCCTGTGGTGAGTTTCATGTCAGGAGCTGGACCCTCCAGTCCTCCTCTATTTTGTCTCTGAGAATCATTACACAAATGTTTTTCATTTTTCTCAAAACCCATAAATGAGTGAGAATATTTTGTGTTTATCTCTCTCCCTCTGACTTATTTCACTCAGCATAATAGATTCCATATACATCCATGTATACAAAAATTTTATGACTTCATCTCTTCTGATGGGTGCACAGTATTCCATTGTGTATATGTACCATAGTTTCTTTAACCATTCATCTATTAAGGGACATCTAGGCTGTTTCCAGTCTGGCTATTGTAAACAATGCTGCAATGAATATAGGTGTGAAAAAGGGATTTTTGTATTGTATTTTTGTGTTCCTAGGGTATATCCCCAGGAGTGGTATAGCTAGATCGTATGGGAGCTCAACTTCCAGCTTTTGGAGAAATCTCCATATCACTTTCCACAAAGGTTATATGCAGATCTTAGGATCTGTATGTAGATCCCCTGACATCTTAATTCAAAGGCCAAAAAAAACCAAACCATAAACTTTGAACCAAATACAGATCCAAGTCCCATAATATTGGAACATAGTCATATTACTTTATGTATTACCCATGGTTTCTTTTATCTAAAAATTAAAAGTTTGGTAATTCAAGCTGTGACCATATAATCAATAAAGTTTAAAATGCTGTACCATCTCTTTTTTGATTATGAGTTTTTATTTTATTTTATCAATATATTTATTTAAGCACCATGTTTACAAACATGTAATAATATAGTTGGGGTTCAGTCATAAAAAATACACTCCCCTTACCATTGCAACCTTCCCACCACCAATGCCCATCATATCTCTATTCCCCACCCCTGCCTGTATTCAATACAGGCATTCTATATCTCTCACTCACTACCATTATTGTGACAGCTATTAGTGTAGTCATTTCTGTAACTGCACTCAACACTCTTTGTAGTAACCTTCATACCATGGGCTGGTCTTTTCAACACGCATCTCTATTATTTTTGGGTATTATTACCATACTATCTTTTATATTTCTTAAATTCCTCAGATGAGTGAGACTATTCTATATCTAGCTCTCTCCCTCTGACTCATTTTACTCAGCATAATAGTTTACATGTCTATTCATGTATAGGAAGATTTCATGACTTCATTTATCCTGAATGCTGCATAATATTCCATTGTGTAGATGTACCACAGTTTGTTGCTGAATATCTGGTTTGTTTCCAGATTCTGGCTATTGTAAATAGAGCTGCAATGAAGATAGGATTACAGAGGGCATTTTTGTATTGTGTTTCTGTGTTCCAAGAGTATATCCCGAGGAGTAGTATAGCTGCATCATATGGGAACTCAATTTTCAATTGGGAAACTCAATTTTTTTAAGAATCTCCACATTTTTTTCCTTAAAGGCTGGACTAGATGGTATTTCCACCAGCAGTAAATGAGAGTTCCTTTCTTCCCACATCCCCTTCAGTATTTTTTCTCAAAGAAGAAATACAGATGGCCAAAAGGTAGATGAAAAAATGTTTCACATCACTAATCATCAGGAACATGCAAATCAAAACAACAGTGAGGTACCATCTCATGTCAAATGTTGTATTATCTCATTTTTTTTCTTTTACATGCAAAGTTTATTTCAGATTCAAAACACTCCCAAGTGATCCTATAGTCATTGTTCTTTCCAGATGGTTTACCATAGTTGCCCCTGTTCACTTCACTAAACACAGCTTATTGGACAGACCTCTCAAAGTTTTTCTATCTCAAGGTGTTCAGGCTCCATTGTGGTTTGGGGAAAACTAAGAGACATTTGTAGATATGTAGCATTTCATAGGTGAGATGTTCCTAGAAAGGAAATTTGCCCACAAGCATGGAAATAGGTCAAAGAAAGAAAAAGATCTGAGTGTCCTTATTTGCTGCCAAATGTAGATCAGGATTTCTGTGCAAATGTATATGTGTGGCTTACCAGCTCTTTCTGTTATGACCCCAGATTTCTCTGCAAATAGTATTTGTTGAACTATTTTTTTTAAGATTTAGTGAACTAAGAACTTTGTGCTAAACAGAAAAAAAAATTTACCAAGCTTGGCCTTCAACACCATTCTCATTGCAATACTATTCTATTCCTAATCTCTCATCTTATTGTCAAAATTAGAGCTTCTTTCCTCTGATTCTCTAGTTTATTATGGATTACTCTGTTAAAGTATATCATAATTTACATTAAGTTATAATTACATTTATTTTATTTTATCTAAACTTTAGGTGTGAACTCCCTGAGAGATCCTCTTACATATATATGTAAATATATATATATATTTAGATCTGGTACTGAATAACTTTAATATTTGTCAAAGACTAACTGTTCAATATATGGTCAATGATTTTTGAAGCTTATTATAAGTCAGTAAATTATTATCAAATAAGAACTAACATTTTTCTGTTATATAGAATATCTTCTGGAGGACCACAAACCTTGGGCATAAATTATAAATAAGTTTTATTAAGTAATCAGTTATTTAGAACAGTTATATCTCTTTGAATTTTAATTGGCCTGTAGTTCCATCCTTATAATATTGCTTGCCCTACCATAAACTTTAGAATAAAAGTCAAAATCTTTGAGGTCACTATGTCAAGTATGACTTAGTAGTCCACTCATTTCTTAACTCATCACACTGTAAGACATGAACTTTTGTTTTGTTATTTTAAAACTATCACCCTTTCTGACTAAGATTATTGTTACCCACTTCATGTATTCTAGGCTAAATAATAATTATTAATCTGGCCAAATCCTATTCATCTTGCTTGTCACATTTTTACATGAAAGCATTCCCTACTTTATATGAGTCTTTTTACTCATTGTTTGAAACATTTACTATCTGTCACTCTTTGATGGAGACAGAAAGCTCATAGGACAGAAGTCATACAATATTGCTAACTTCCAACATCCTCTGGAAGATGCTCTATCTCCATAACAAATTTAATAATGAATTTAAAGGGAAAAAGGGAAAATTCTGGATATTTTTAGAGAGGTGTTTAGTTTGTTAGTATTATAAAGTATTGATTGGAATGAGACAAAATACAGGTAGGAAATTTTAGGAAGCTCTTAGTTTTAGAGGAGACATAATTATTTGAATGTGACGAAGTGGGAGTTAGAAACGATCTCTTTTAATATTCAATTCTTTTCTATTAGGAAATTCAAAGATAAAAACACTAAGAAAGGATTAAGTAGTTAACCATATCTACCATTTAAAATAAAAAAATAATGCTAAATTCATAGTTTTCCTCCTACACAATAAGACACCAAGTTAAAAAGCATATAATGGAAAAATATTCTACTCACAATAGAAAATATAAAATGATATACAGAATGAATAAATTAAGTTCTAAATACATGATGACCTTAAAGTAACATAGCTTAGTGATAAAGATGTAAAAGCATTTGAATTACCATAACTTTTAATAATTTAATTGAATAGTTAAGTAATAATTTAATTCTTATTTAAAGTGGATTATCTTGAAAATCTCTAAACTGATCCCCTGGTAGCTGCCAGCACTGTTGGGCCAGAGCTCTATACCTCTGAAGCTAAGAGGGAACTGACAGTTCCCACAACTAAGGAGCGGTCTCAGGACTCAAGCCTCAGTTGGGATGACTACAATAAATATATTTTAACTGAATCATAATTATGCTAACTCTATAGGCAAAGAAAAATCTTTTCAGAGTACTTAGTAGAGTTTTGCAAAATTTGATAATTAATCTTAAAGTTAAATTAAATGAACAATGCTTATAATAATCAAAACACTACTAATGAAAAAAGCAATGTGGAGAAAAAATTTTCCATTTATTAGCACAGTTATGCTATAATAATTAAAATTTATCAGTGTAATTAAATCCAATAAAATTATTGAAGTAAAAATTTGAGGATTATATATATATTTTTTGTTTTCAAATTTCTTTTCTTTATTTAAATTATTTTTCTAGAAGGGTGTTTCCAAGAAGTGCTCAGGTGATCTGGAGGTCCAACCAGTAATAATTGACTAATGGGGGTCAGTAGTTCAATGCTCAGGCCCGTGCTGATGAATTTTAGAACACAGTGGGTTATGTGAAACACTTGGTTGTGCTTAGGAACATTTAGGGCTCTACCCTATGATGCTTAAAGACCATATGGTGTTGGATTAGAAGCAGAGTTGTCCCCATGTAAGACATGAGTCCTACCTTGTACTAAGGGTTTTTTCCTTAAAAATTACACTCCAAGGTTTGGAGAGTTGTAAAGAGGGTATGGTATTTTCCTTGTATACAGTCAACTCTGGTTCAATTTCCAGCATCACATATCGTCTGTTGTGTACCTCCAGGAGTAAATTCTGAGTTCATAGTCCTGAATAACTACTGAACATCATTGTCTATGACTCCGACAAACATCTCTTCTTATGGTTCTTTTATTATTTTATTTATTTATGGTTCTTTTATTTATTATTTTATTACTTCTCTATTTTTGATGGGATTGTTTTGCTATTGCTGTTTTGTGAATATTTTGAATATCAGTCCTTTGCCAGATGTATGATGTGTAAATAAAGCAAAGACTATTTTCTCATTTTAATTTTCTAGAGTATTTAAATAACATTTTTTTGCTATTCATGACATTGACCTTTTTATGAGTACAAGTGATAGAATGATTCATTTGGGTTTGTATAACAGTTTCCAGTATGTTCTTTTAAATAAAGAAACAATAATTTCTTTAATAAAGAAACAATAATTTTAATAAAAATATTTTAATTTAAACATTTAATTAAACCATTAAAATGTTTTAATTTTCTAAAAACTTAGCTAAGACAAGAATAAATTAATCAATGAATAATTTTGATACACTATAAAACAGTTGAAAACTTAAAATTTTACTTGTACTAATAATCATTATAGAAGTATTTAACTATATGATACTATCTCATAATTTTAATGAAACCATTGACATATTATAAAAAATTACACTTGATATTCAGGTGGAAAAAAATTTTCCATACACCAAAATAGAATGAATGCATTCAACTTCATGATGACCTGCATGTACTAAGTCATCTAATTTAAATTTAGTAGAAGTTTCTGCCACTGATACCTCTCAGGTAATTCAGTCCAGGCTGATACATCTGTGGCACTCTCAGAAAAGAAGTGGAGGAAGATTCCCTATTTTGCATGAACTACAGCAGCTCAATGCCACACACTATACCCTCCAACAGAAATGGCCCAGTTCTGTGTCTAAAATAAAATAATATGAGCAGCTATATCATTTCAGGTGAAATTGTATTACAGGGCTGAAAACTTTGGGTCTTTCCTTTTGTAAGAGGATTGGACTAAGCCCCCCCCCCCAAAAAAAAATACCCACACACCCCTACCATGTAAACCTCAGCAGCCCCTGTCCAACACTACTATCTTCCTGGCAGAAAAAACACCTGGCTATTCCACCAAGCTCCAAAAGAAAATAAAGGTCACCAATATTTCCCAAATAGTATTTCCCGGCAATACTGTGTTGGCAGATTCCCTTTTTTGTATGAACTACACTAGCCCAATGCCACATGCTATACTCTCAGACAGAAATGGCCCGGCTTCAAGACTTAATCTTGTCAAACTAACAAGCCACTAACTTTGTTTTAGATCTATTAATCCTACCTGAACCACGTGGTCGCATGCTGCCAAGCAATACCTTAATATGATATATTAGTGTCAGTCCAGTAGTATCTAAACAGGAAATATGATGATAAAGTTAGAAGTAATCTTCCAACCTCACTGAGCCTGAACAGTAGTACAGAAGGCTCAAGCAGCACCAACCACAGCCCAGTAAATCCTTAGACACTCACTTTATATTTTTTTCTTTTCTTTTCTTTTCTCTTCTTTTCTTTTCTTTTTTTTTTTTTTCATTCTCAGGTGATTTTTGTTTTGGGGCCATGTCCGGTGATGCTCAGGAGTTACTCCTGACTATGTTTTCAGAAATCGTGCCTGGGTTGGGGGACCATATGGGACACTGGGGATTGAACTACTGTCCATCTAGGTCAGCTGCATACAAGGCAAATGCCCTACCGCTGCGCCATTGCTCTGGGCCAGACACTGACTTTATTAACAAAACAGAGAGATGTTACAATCATTTCAAATTGACCCTTTTTAATCTATGTTTTGATAATTCTATTTACCTTTGTGTTGTAGCAAGCCATAGAAAGTAAATTTGTGCCTATAAAGAAGTAGTCTATGGTGCTGGGTGGGATATTAGTGACAATGTGAAGGCAAAGTCATTTTGATGGTGAGATTGATATTTGAACATTTAATGCCTGAAACAGCTGTATTATGAACAACTTGGTAAATCACAGTGTTATAACAAAATTTAGAAAAAAAAATAGCAAGGTCAATGTTAACTTGAAACTGAGAAAATATTTGTACATTTAAAACATACTTCATATCCCTAATACTGTTTAAATGGCTTTAATGACTAAATCTCCATAAAATGGGTAAGTAGGCACTAAACATGTATACATTTATAAATACAAGAGAAAGACAGGTTTCATAACATAAGAAAATTTAACTTTACTCATTACTAAAGAAATATAAATCTTATCAATGTTAAAATACAAATTTCACAATACTACCTGACAAAAGCAATATTAAATGATGAACAATACTTGAATAATCAGAATATGCCATCCAATTATTGTAATAAAAAGAACTCCTTTGAGTTCCTTTGAGTAAAATCAATTCCTCTTGTCAATGGTATGAATTTAATTTTAATAATATTTTTATTTATAACTGTGTATACACTGCATAAACTCAAAGTTTCAGGAGCAAGTATTATTGTATACCTATGATACCCATGAAGTGATATGGAAACACCTCCCACCAATATGTCTAAATTTCCCTCTTTCTTCCTTAAAGACTATAAATAGGCATATTTGCACCAGTTATTTTCTTCATGTCTTGTGAATATCTGCTTTCTTTTCCCCTCTCCTATTATCACACCTTCTCAATGAAGATTTGTTATATACCTCCTATACTAATTCATAAAATGTTTTTAATTATATGCAAACTAAGATTCTAATTGTTTATATATATCCTTTATGAATTCAAAAATGAAACCAACTTAAATACCTATTACTGGGTAAATGAATGGGTGGGAGTATATTCATAAATAATTATACTTATTACTGTCAATAATGGATATATGACTTACAGGTATATCTCAAGCATTATGCTGAATGAGAAAAGTAAGATACAAAAAGTTAACTATTATATGATTTTATTTATGTGACATTATAGAAAAGGAAAAGTATGGAAGTACAGAGCAAATGAGTTGGATGAGGGATAAAGAGAAGTGATTGACTATAAATGAAACAAGAAAAAATATTGGGTGATCTGACTACTCTAATTCTCTGTTGGCTCATAACTATGTATGTTATCCAAATTAATATATATCCAGAAAAGATAAATTGATTTGGTAAATTATATTTTAATAAACTGGAGAATTGAAAAACAGATATTGATTTTGTTTTTTTTATACAACACACTCTTTCTCTTTAAGAGCAGATAAAAAAGGAGAGAAAGTGAATAGACAAAAAGAGATTAACAAAAGAGAAAAGAGGGGCCAGAGAGATAGCACAGCAGCGTTTGCCTTGTAAGCAGCCGACCAAGGACCTAAGGTGGTTGGTGGTTGGTTCAAATCCCAGCGTCCCATATGGTCCCCCATGCCTGCCAGAGCTATTTCTGAGCAGATAGCCAGGAGTAACCCCTGAGCATTGCCGGGTGTGGCCAAAAAACCAAAAGAGAGAGAGAGAGAGAGAGAGAGAGAGAGAGAGAGAGAGAGAGAGAGAGAGAGAGAGAGAGAGAAAGAGAGAAGAAAGCAAAATTATTGTCAAGATTATTGGCAATGGAATTCCTAGTTGTTTATAATGGTGCTGACATGTCTAAACTTGCCAGGTCATTGTGCAAGAAATATTAGAGCAGGGGTCTCAAATTCAATTTACCTGGGGGCCACAGAAGGCAAAGTCGGGGTGAGACAGGGCCGCAGAAGGGATTTCACAAAAAAAAAAATCCTCAAACGTCATTATTAACAGTTTTAATTATTTCTTCTGAACATGAATAGAACATTGAGTGAAGATCGTGAACAGTTCTGAACATGGCATCTTTGCCTATTCCTTGCTGCCAGAGACTTGACAGCTCTTCTTTTCACAAATCTGAACCACATTTGGCTTTAGAGAGGAAGCAGTTGAGACCCTCAGTATGGCTTAAAGATGATCATCATTAAGTCTAGACCTGTACTTTGACTTATTGAAGTTCAATGTGGAGAATAACTTTTCACACATATATGTGCTCCCAAAAAGGCACATGGTGCACTTGAACATTCGGGAAAGCTCAGGGAATTGGGGAATTGGGGGGCAATTCTCTCAAAAATTGCACATGCATGTCTGCTTTTCCACTAATCTCCCTGAACTTGGCTTTGAGATCAGAGTTGCATTGCAGGTGAATGAACTCCATTTGAAGCACAGGAGGGGCATCTTGCACATCAAAGGAAAAAGGGTCCACAAAAATTTGGAGAGTGGCTCTGTCCTTTTTGAAGTCTGCAAATCTGTGATCAAATTCCTTCTCTAGCTTAAAAGTAGCATCAACATATTTCTCACCACTGAATGGTATGCCTGCATCCACAAGTTCCTTGCATGCTGGGAAATGGCAAAGGTTTGTCTGAGAGAGCTGGGATTTCCATAACACAAGTTTTGTGGAGAATGCTCTCATGTTGTCATAGGCAGCACTGATAAGCTGCCCTGGGCCTTATAACATCTTGTTTAGTACATTCAGCTTATGTATAATGTCAACAAGAAAAGCTAAGTCCATGAGACATTTGTGATCACTCAACTCAGAAACAGCATTCCCATCCTTCTCCATGAAGGCTTTCACTTCTCTCAACTCAGAAAATCTTTTCAGGACATTTCCCCTGCTGAGCCAACGTACCTCGGTGAAATAGAGCACATCTCCATATTCTGACTCCATTTCCTCTAAAAAAGCACAGAACCTCCTGTGCTTTAAGCCCCTGGATCTAATTTGGTTGATGCATTTCACAACAAAAGACATCACATTGTCACATGGCAGGCATTTACTGCAAAGGGCCTGCTGATGGATAATGCAGTGAAGAGCAAAGGCCTTCTCTACACCCTCCTCTTCAAGTTTTTTTTTTTTTGAACAAGTGCCACCAGTCCATTTTTTCTCCCTGTCATCGATGGTGCTCCATCGGTTATTATTCCAACAAACCTCTTCCATGGCAAACCTGCATTCACAGTGGCATCACACAGATGCCGAAATATCTCATTAGCGATGGTCTGGCCAGGCATTGGAATTATTGTGAGCAGCTCCTTGGTCAATTCAAAATTGCAATCAACACCACGGACATAAATTGTGAGCTGCACTGTGTCTGTTATATCTGTGCCCTCGTCAAGAGCAACTGAGTGTGCATCAAAACATTTGGCTTTTTCACACAGTTGATGATAAATGTCACTTGACATGTCAGAAATGCGGTCTGCCACAGTGTTGGCAGAAAGGCTGATTTTGCTAAACTGACTTTTCTTTTCTGGACAGATAATACTTGCAGCCTGTAACATGCATTTTTTCAACAAACTCTCCTTATGTGAATGGTTTCCCTGCCTTAGCAATTATCTCACTAACCCTGTAACTAGCTTTGACTGATTCAACTTTCTCTTTGATTGTTTTCTTGAAGAAATCTTGTTGCCTCATTAGACATGGTTCTCTCATTTCCTTGATATTTTTCACATTCCTCAGCATGTTTGGTTGAATAATGGCATTTCAAGTTGTATTCCTTGTGCACTGCAAGTTTCTCTGAGCAAATAAGGCATGTGGGGATGCCCGTGCTCGTCATCAATCTTTCTCTTCACTGCAGGCTTTGATGAAGTCATGATGAAGGTATGACAAAATCTAATTCTGTAATAAACTTCTCTCCCTTCTCTCCCTTTTCTCCCTTAGGCCTCCGATAATGCAAGGGACAGCGGGCAGGAGCAGCGGAAATGATATCTGTGCTAGGCGCAAAGTATTTCGTGATTATTTGCTTATCGAATATTCGCAATAAAAATCACATTAGTAAGAAAAATATCACAAAAAATCGCATTAAACATTTGCATACCCTGAAAGGAACTGCTTGGGGTATGCGAATGTTTAATGCGATTTTTTCCTACTAGTGCGATTTTTATTGCGATTATTCAGTAAGAGAATAATTGCGAATACTGCAATATTTGAAGGCTTGCCGCAGGCCACAAAATGTTGTACTGAGGGCTGCAAATGGCCCGCGGGCCATGAGTTTGAGATCCCTGTTTTAGAGGAATATAAATTTACCATGAAATTGGAAAGGTCTTCAAAATAAAGCAAATAAATATTTCTAAATGCTTATTACAGAATACCTTTATAGAATAAAAAATTCATTATAGAATAAACCCCAAAATGATGATTTTTCTATTCTTAAGAGTTCTATAATAAATTTCATTGGTCACAGATCTATATTTTCTATATGACTATTTTAGAATAAAAAATATATATGGCACCCACATCCTGGATGCCAGAAGAGTATCAGAAAATAGAGAACAAATAAAAGGACCTTAACGCACATCAATGTCATGATGATGAAAAACATAGATATAGAATTCTGAAAGTAGCAAGATCAAAAAGGAAATGACGTACAAAGAAGCATCCTTAAGATTGACAGCAGAGTTATCTCAACCACCCTACCTCCTTTATGCCTCATATTTTGAAAGCCAATGAAACAGTGGTTCTAATTTTATTCTCAATTCCCTAATTTTCTGAGGTATAGCCATTTAAAGACATTATAAAATTCCATTGATAGCAAAAAATAGGGAGTGACATGTCTTTGTCATTTATAGAAAGTCAGAAAAATAAATACATTTAAAATCTACATTTGATGACATTTTATTTAGAAAGGGAGCAACAGTTGAAAACATATAGAACAGTTAATATGTCTGAATAAAAAAATTCTGATATTGAGATAAATAATAATGATGTATTTACAGGAAGAGGTTGGTTAAAATAAAAGTTTTGGCCTCTAGAAGGCAAAATATTTACTATGTAAAGTCCATTTCATTCTATCTCATCTCCCACACAACCCAAAATTTCCATTTTGAACACTTACATTAGTTTTCTGGGTTTTTGACCAAGATTCAGAAAGGATATAAAAGTGAGCTTAAGACCTTGCTGGCACTAGCCTAGAACAGACCATGGTTCGATACCCTGGCGTCCCATATGGTCCCTCAAGCCAGGAGCGATTTCTGAACACATAGCCAGGAGTAACCCCCGAGGGTCACTGTGACCAAAAAACCAAACAAACAAACAAACAAAAGTGAGCCTAATACTATTTGCTAAGCACAAGTCCTCTTCTTTAACACAATTTAACACAAGTCCTTCTTCTTTAACACAATCCAGGAACTCCACATGAGATTAAAAACTTGCAATTTAGTGTTTTTAATACAATGATTTGAAGGTAGTATCATAGGGATTTAGTGAGAGCCATGTGAATAAGGACCCCTATAAGTCTTTGGGGACAGTTCCCAGAGTTTGACTATGTTGTTTTCACATACGGGACTTTGCAGGTAGTCTTCTCTTTACAACCTTACCCTCCTTTTAACAATCATATGCTGTGGTGTGATATAAACTGAGTCAAAAAGACCAACAGTGGGGTCCTCTTTAACTCAGAAGAGCCTTAGGTCGGGGTGCTCTGAAGAGAGCTCAGTTGCTCTGCTTCTTTCTGCAGCAGCAGATATGTTCTAGTTGATAAGTCAACCACACACGCACACACACACACACACACACACATGCACACACACACCATCACAATGAAAAGGTCACAGTGGGAAAGTACTGCAGAAACCCACCATGCTTAGTGCATGAAGATGGTAATTCTGAAGACCCAACTAATATCAGCCTCCTCTAGCCTCTCTGATAAAGATTTTAGAGAGATACTGTTGATGATGTTTAGAGAGCTCAAAGAAATCATGGAATGGACAGCTAATTAAAAGAATATGAGAGTAGAAATAAGAACACTTTAAACAGAAATGACAGAATGAAAAAATTTGGTAGCTTAAATAAAAAACTCATTGGAAATTTTCACCAATAGAATAACAGCTGCTGAAATAATCACTTGATGATGAAGTGCAGAAAACTTACAGACAACAACAGAATATACAAAATTTTTCTCAAATTAAATGAAAAAAATAACAAAAACAAAAGAACTTTGGGATAAGTTTAATAAAACAACATCAGAATTATTGAGGTCCTAAATAGTCAGGAAGAAAATTCTTATAAAGTTGCAACAGTCAAAGACATCAATGCTGAGTATTTTCCCAGATCTGGAAAGTACATGTACCCACATCTTGGATGCTAGAAGAATATCAGCAAATAGAGACCAAACAA